>NC_059452.1:109942959-110212959 GCF_905237065.1 Salmo salar
TGCTGACAGTGTGTTTGCGAGAGGTGCAAAAAAATCAAATCAAATTGTATTTGTCACATACACGTGTTTAGCAGATGTTATTGAGGGTGGAGCAAAATGCTTGTGTTTCCAGTGTAGTAAAACCAGCTAAATGCTTGTGTTTCCAGCTCCAACAGTATAGTAGTATCTAACTAAATGCTTGTGTTTCTAGCTCCAACAGTATAGTAGTATCTAACTAAATGCTTGTGTTTCTAGCTCCAACAGTGCAGTAATACCTAGCTAAATGTTTGCGTTTCTAGCTCCAAAAGTATAGTAATACCTAGCTAAATGCTTGTGTTTCCAGCTCCAACAGTAATATCTAACTAAATGCTTGTGTTTCCAGCTCCAACAGTAGCTAAATGCTTGTGTTTCTAGCTCCAACAGTATGGTAATAACTAGCTAAACGCTTGTGTTTCTAGCTCCAACAGTATAGTAATACCTAACAAGTAATATATAGCAATTTCACAACAATGTTCACAATACACACAAATCCAAAGTAAAGGAATGGAATTAAGAATATATACATATTTGGACAAGCAATGTCAGAGCGGCATAGACTAAGATACAGTAGAATAGGATAGAATACAGTATATACAAATGAGATGAGTAATACAAAATATGTAAACATTATTAAAGTGACTAGTATTCCATTTTTAAATGGAAGGACACCTGGAGGACACCTACAGCCTCTGAGAGCCCTGCGGTTGCAGGAAGTGCAGTTGCCGTACCAGGCGGTGATACAGCCCAACAGGATGCTTTCAATTGTGCATCTGTAAAATTTTGTGAGGGTTTTAGGAGCCAAGCCACATTTCTTCAGCCTCCTGAGGTTGAAGAGGCGCTTTTGTGCCTTCTTCACCACACTGTCTGTGTGGGTGGACCATTTCAGTTTGTCAGTGATGTGTGCGCCGAGGAACTTGAAGCTTTCCACCTTCTCCACTGCTGTCTCGTCGATGTGGATGGGGGCTGCTCCCTCTGCTGTTTCCTGAAGTCCACTATCATCTCCTTTGTTTTGTTGACATTGAGTGAGAGGTTGTTTTCCAGGCACCACACTACCAGAGACCTCACCTCCTCTCTGTAGGCTGTCTTGTCATCGTTGGTAATCAAGCCTACCACTGTAGTGTCGTCTGCAAACTTGATGATTGAGTTGGAGGCGTGCGCGGCATTTGATTGTGTTCTAAATTGGGTGAACAAAAGGACTTGAGTTCCTGTATGCTGTCACAATAACACCATGAGTTGTTAATCATGAAACATACACACCCGCCCTTCTCCTTCCCAGAGAGATGTTTATTCCTGTCTGTGTGATGAACTGAGAACCCAGCTGGCTGTACGGACTCAGACAGTATATCCCGAGAGAGCCATGTTTCCGTGAAACAGAGTATGTTACAATCCCTGATGTCTTTCTGGAAGGAAATCCTCGCCCTGAGCTCGTCAACTTTATTATCCAGAGACTGAACATTAGCGAGTAATACACTCGGAAGCGGTGGGTGGTGTGCGCGCCTCCTGAGTTGGACTAGAAGTCCACTCAGAGTACCTTTGATCAGCCTCAGGAATCAGTTCAATTGACCTGGGGGGTACGAACAAAGGATCCGATCGGGAAAGTCATATTCCTGGTCGTAATGCTGGTAACACTGGTGAGTTACAAAATAAATATGACTCTCGGAGAATGAGTGCACGACTGGTAAATAGTTGTTTATAGATATGTCAGTCAGTCAGGTAGCTGCTGGCAGAGACTTCTACTGCAATAACGTTGAAGGGTACATGCTTTTCTGAATCCTTGAGACGTCTAATTGAAGTAGACATTTAAAATTGTAAGGTTTATGGTTAGGGTAAGGGTAGAGGTTAGGTTTAGGGTAGGGACATCCCAAGGAACCTAGACAACACTAACCAATGCTGAAGACCTCTGGCTAGTATTATTTAACCAACTAGAAGGATGAAGTAAGAAGTTGACGTTAAACAGACAGCAGAATATACGCCGCTAAGTTCTACTAATAACTTTGCTTTTGGAGAGACAGACAGAGATGTTGTGCTTAGCGGTGAGGCTGAGGCAGGCTGCAATGCATGCAGGGGGAAGCAGAGGAGGGAGGGAGAGAGAGCGAGAGCAACAGAGAGACAGAGAGGTTAGTACAGTGGTTCCCAAACTTGGGGTCGGTCCATATGGAGTCCCCTGAGCAAATCTTGAATAATCTCATCAAACAAGTTAGGAACTTTAATAAACATGATATGTCCGACATTAAAATGCAATCAATCAATCAAATGTATTTATAAAGGCCTTTTTACATCAGCCGATGTCACAAAGTGCTGTACAGAAACCCAGCCTAAATCCCCAAACAGTAAACATTGCAGGTGTAGAAACACGGTGGCTAGGAAAAGCTCCCTAGAAAGGTTGAATCTTAGGAAGAAACCTAGAGAGGAACCAGGCTCTGAGGGGTGGCCAGTCCTCTTCTGGCTGTGTCGGGTGGAGATTATAACAGAACATGGCCAAGATGTCCAAACGTTCATAAATGACCAGCAAGGTCAGATAGTAATAATCACAGTGGTGCAACAGGTCAGCACCTCAGGAGTAAATGTCAGTTAGCTTTTCATAGCAGAGTTAGAGACAGCAGGTGTGGTAGAGAGAGAGAGTTGAAAACAGCAGGTCTGGGACAAGGTAGCACATCCGGTGAACAGGTCAGGGTTCCATAGCCGCAGGCAGAACAGTTGAAACTGAAGCAGCAGCATGACCAGGTGGACTGGGGACAGCAAGGAGTCATCAGGCCAGGTAGTCCTGAGGCATGGTTCTAGGGCTCAGGTCCTCCAAGAGAAGAGAGAGAGAAAGAGAAAGAAAGAGAAAGAGAGAGAGAGAAAAAGAGAGAGAGAATTAGAGGGAGCATACATAAATTCACACAGGACACCGGATAAGACATGAGAAATACTCCAGATATAACAGACTGACCCTAGCCCCCCAACACATAAACTATTGCAGCATAAATACTGGAGGCTGAGACAGGAGGGGTCGGGAGACACTGACTATACCCCCGGACAGGGCCAAACAGGCAGGATATAACCCCATATAACCCCACCCACTTTGCCAAGGCACAGCCCCCACACCACTAGAGGGATATCTTCAACCACCAACTTACCATCCTGAGACAAGGCCGAGTATAGCCCACAGAGATCTCCCCACGGCACGAACCCGAGGGGGACGCCAACCCGGACAGGAAGACCACATCAGTGACTCAACCCACTCAAGTGACGCACACCTCCCAGGGACGGCATGGAAGAACACCAGTAAGCCAGTGACTCAGCCCCTGTAATAGGGTTAGAGGCAGAGAATCCCAGTGGAGAGAGGGGAACCGGCCAGGCAGAGACAGCAAGGGCGGTTCGTCGCTCCATTGCCTTTCCGTTCACCTTCACACTTCTGGGCCAGACTACACTCAATCATAGGACCTACTGAAGAGATGAGTCTTCAACAAAGACTTAAAGGTTGAGACCGAGTCTGTGTCTCTCACATGGGTAGGCAGACCATTCCATAAGATGGGGCGCTATAGGAGAAAGCCCTGCCTCCAGCCGTTGGCTTAGAAATTCTAGGGACAGTAAGGAGGCCTGCGTCTTGTGACCGTAGCATACGTAGGTAGGAGCAAGACCATGTAATGCTTTGTAGGTTAGCAGTAAAACCTTGAAATCAGCCCTAGCCTTAACAGGAAGTCAGAGTAGAGAGGCTAGCACTGGAGTAAAATTATAAAATGTTTTGGTTCTAGTCAAGATTCTAGCAGTGTTTAACACTAACTGAAGTTTATTTAGTGCTTTATCCAGGTACCCGGAAAGTAGAGCAATGCAGTAGTCTAGTCCATAAGTGACAAAAGCATGGATTCATTTTTGGCCAGAAAGTTTCAGATTTTTGAAATGTTACGTAGATGGAAAAAAGCTGTCCTTGAAACAGTCTTGATATGTTCTTCAAAAGAGAGATCAGGGTCCAGAGTAACGCCGAGGTCCTTTACAGTTTTATTTGAGACGACTGTACAACCATCCAGATTAATTGTCAGATCCAACAGAAGATCTCTTTGTTTCTTGGGACCTAGAACAAGCATCTCTGTTTTGTTTGAGTTTAAAAATAAAACATTTGCAGCCATCCACTTCTTTATGTCTGAAACACAGGCTTCCAGGGAGGGCAATTTTGGGGCTTCACCATGTTTCATCGAAATGTACAGCTGTGTATCATCCGCATAGCAGTGAAAGTTAACATTATGTTTTCGAATGACATCACCAAGAGGTAAAATATATAGTGAAAACAATAGTGGTCCTAAAACGGAACCTTGAGGAACACTGACACGTTTTTCAGAGGACAAACCATTCACAGAGACAAACTGATATCTTCCCGACAGATAAGAACTATACTAGGCCAGAACTTGTCCGTGTAGACCAATTTGGGTTTCCAATCTCTCCAAAAGAATGTGGTGATTGATGGTATTAAAAGCAGCACTAAGGTCTAGGAGCACGAGGACAGATGCAGAGCCTCGGTCTGACGTCATTGAAAGGTCATTTACCACCTTCACAAGTGCAGTCTCAGTGCTATGATGGGGTCTAAAACCAGACTGAAGCGTTTCGTATACATTGTTTGTCTTCAGGAAGGCAGTCAGTTGCTGTGCAACAGCTTTTCTAAAGATTTTGAGAGTAATGGGAGATTCGTTTTTAAAAATATTTTCTGGGTCTAGGTTTGGCTTTTTCAAGAGAGGCTTTATTACTGCCACTTTTAGTGAGCTTGGTACACATCCGGTGGATAGGGAGCCGTTTATTATGTTCAACATAGGAGGGCCAAGCACAGGAAGCAACTCTTTCAGTAGTTTAGTTGGAATAGGGTCCAGTATTCAGCTTGAAGGTTTAGAGGCCAAGACTATTTTCATCATTGTGTCAAGAGATATAGTACTAAAACACTTGAGTGTCTCCCCTGATCCTAGGTCCTGGCCGAGTTGTGCAGACTCAGGACAACTGAGTTTTGGAGAAATACGCAGATTTAAAGAGGAGTCTGTTATTTGCTTTCTAATGATCATGATCTTCTCATCAAAGAAGTTCATGAATCCGTCACTGCTGAAGTGAAAGCCGTCCTCCCTTGGTGCTGCTTTTTGGTTAGCTTTGCGACAGTATCAAAAATACATTTCGGATTGTTCTTATTCTCCTCAATTAAGTTGAAAGGAAAAATAGGATGATCGAGCAGCAGTGAGGGCTCTTCGATGCTGCACGGCACTGTCCTTCCAATCTAGTCGGAAGACTTCCAGTTTGGTGTGGCGCCATTTCCGTTCCAATTTTCTGGAAGCTTGCTTCAGGGCTTGGGTATTTTCTGTATACCAAGGAGCTAGTTTCTTATGACAAATGTGTTTTGTTTTTAGGGGTGCAACTGAATCGAGAGTATTACGCAAGGTTAAATGTAGTTACTCAGTTAGGTGGTTAACCAATTTTTGTACTCTGACATCCTTGGGTAGGTGGAGGGAGTCTGGAAGGGCATCTAGGAATCTTTGGGTTTTCCGAGAATTTATTAGTACGGCTTTTGATGATCCTTGGTTGGGGTTTAACCTGTTTGGGATAGGGGGCAGTATTTTCACGGCCGGATAAAAAACGTACCCAATTTAATCTGGTTACTACTCCTGCCCAGAAAGTAGAATATGCATATAATTAGTAGATGTGCATAGAAAACACTCTAAAGTTTCTAAAACTGTTTGAATGGTGTCTGTGAGTATAACAGAACTCATATGGCAGGCCAAAACCTGAGAAGATTCCATACAGGAAGTGCCCTGTCTGACAATTTGTTCTCCTTCGCTTTTGATGATCCTTGGTTGGGGTTTGAGCAGATTATTTGTTGTGATTGCAAACATAATAAAATGGTGGTCCGATAGTCCAGGATTATGAGGAAAAACATTAAGATCCACAACATTTATTCCACGGGACAAAACTAGGTCCAGAGTATGACTGTGGCAGTGAGTAGGTCCTGAGACATGTTGGACAAAACCCACTGAGTCGATGATGGCTCCGAAATCCTTTTGGAGTGGGTCTGTGGACTTTTCCATGTGAATGTTAAAGTCACCAAAAATTTGAATATTTTCTGCCATGACTACAAGGTCCGATAGGAATTCATTGTTTTTTCATAAATTGAAATTTGCTATCGTAAATGTTAGCAACACCTCTGCCTTTGTGGGATGCGCGGGGGATATGGTCACTAGTGTAACCAGGGGGTGAGGCCTCATTTAACACAGTAAATTCATCAGGCTTAAGCCATGTTTCAGTCAGGCCAATCACATCAAGATTATGATCAGTGATTAGTTCATTGACTATAGCTGCCTCGGAAGTGAGGGATCTAACATTAAGTAGCCCTATTTTGAGATGTGAGGTATCACAATCTCTTTCAATAATGGCAGGAATGGAGGAGGTCTTTATACTAGTGAGATTGCTAAGGCGAACACCGCCATGTTTAGTTTTGCCCAACCTAGATCGAGGCACAGACATGGTCTCAATGGGGAAAGCTGAGCTGACTACGCTGACTGTGCTAGTGGCAGACTCCCCTAAGCTGGCAGGGTGGCTAACAACCTGCTGCCTGGCCTGCACCCTATCTCATTGTGGAGCTAGAGGAGTTAGAGCCCTGTCTATGTTCGTAGATAAGATGAGAGCACCCCTCCAGCTAGGATGGAGTCCGTCACTCCTCAACAGGCCAGGCTTGGTCCTGTTTGTGGGTGAGTCCCAGAAAGAAGGCCAATTATCTACAAATTATTTATTTTGGGAGGGGCAGAAAACAGTTTTCAACCAGCGATTGAGTTGTGAGACTCTGCTGTAGAGCTCATCACTCCCCCTAACTGGGAGGGGGCCAGAGACAATTACTCGATGCCGACACATCTTTCTAGCTGATTTACACGCTGAAGCTATGTTGCGCTTGGTGACCTCTGACTGTTTCATCCTAACATCGTTGGTGCCGACGTGGATAACAATATCTCTATACTCTCAACATTCGCCAGTTTTAGCCTTGATTTTTATTTTATTTTTTATTTTACCTTTATTTAATGAGGCAAGTCAGCTAAAGAACAAATTCTTATTTCCATGACAGCCTAGGAACAGTACCTGCCTTTTTCAGGGGCGGAACAACAGATTTTTACCTTGTCAGCTTGGGGATTTGATCTTGCAACCTTTCGGTTACTAGTCCAACTCTCTAACCACTAGGCTTAGCCAGCACCCTCTTCAGATTAGCCTTAACGTCGGTAGCCCTTCCCCTGGTAAACAGTGTACGATCGCTGGATGATTATTTTTAAGTCTAATACTACGGGTAATGGGCCGCAGCGTAGCCTAGAGCATAGTTAAATAAAGGTAAAATAATAAATGGAGTCGCCAATGACTAGGGTTTTCAATTTGTCAGAACTAATGGTAGGAGGCTTCGGTGTTTCAGACCCCGTAACGGGTGGAGGAGAGACCTGAGAAGGCCTCTGACTCCGACTTGTTGCTTAATGGGGAGAACCGGTTGAAAAAGATAAAAGATAATTTGTGGAATTTCTTTCTTTCTTAATGCATTTGAGTCAATCAGTTGTATAAGGTAGGTGTTGTATACAGAAGATATTCTATATACTATTTGGTAAATGACCAAGTCCATATTATACAAAGAACAGTTCAAATAATCAAAGAGAAACGACAGTCCATCATTAATTTAAGACCTGAAGGTCAGTCAATACGGAAAATTTGAAGAACTTTGAATGTTTCTTCAAGTGCAGTCGCGAAAACCAAACCCAGAGTTACCTCTGCTGCAGAGGGCAAGTTCATTAGAGTTACCAGCCTCATGAGGACCATCACAGGAAAGGAAGACCCAGAGTTACCTCTGCTGCAGAGGATAAGTTCATTAGAGTTACCAGCCTCAGCAATAAATCTTCAAGAGTCAGACACTGAGAAAGACGAATCCTTCATGGTCAACTTGCTGCAAAGAAACCACTGCTAAAGGACGCCAGTAAGAAGAAGAGACTTGCTTGGACCAAGAAACATGAGCAATGGATATTAGACCAGTGGACATTTGTCCTTTGGTCTGATGGGTCCAAATATGAGATTATTAGTTACAACCGCCGTGTCTTTGTGAGACGCACAGCATTCTGCAGTGATACACCATCCCATCTGGTTAAGGCTTAGTGGGACTATCATTTGTTTTTTCAACAGGACAATGACCCAACACACCTCCAGGCTGTGTAAGGGCTATCTGACCAAGAAGGAGAATGATGGAGTGCTGCATCAGATGACCTGGCCCCACAATCACCTGACCTCAACCCAATTGAGATGGTTTGGGATGAGTTGGACCTCAGAGTGAAGGAAAAGCAGCCAACAAGTGCTCAGCATATGTGGGAACTCCTTCAAGACTGTTGGAAAAGCATTCTTCATGAAGCTGGTTGAGAGAATGCCAAGAGTGTGCAAAGCTGTCATCAATGCAAAGGGTGGCTACTTTGAAGAATATATATATACTGCTCCAAAAAATAAAGGGAACACTTAAACAACACAATGTAACTCCAAGTCAATCACACTTCTGTGAAATCAAACTGTCCACTTAGGAAGCAACACTGATTGACAATACATTTCACATGCTGTTGTGCAAATGGAATAGACAACAGGTGGAAATTATAGGCAATAAGCAAGACACCCCCAATAAAGGAGTGGTTCAGCAGGTGGTGACCACAGACCACTTCTCAGTTCCTATGCTTCCTGGCTGATGTTTTGGTCACTTTTGAATGCTGGCGGTGCTTTCACTCTAGTGGTAGCATGAGACGGAGTCTACAACCCACACAAGTGACTCAGGTAGTGCAGCTCATCCAGGATGGCACATCAATGCGAGCTGTGGCAAGAAGGTTTGCTGTGTCTGTCAGCGTAGTGTCCAGAGCATGGAGGCGCTACCAGGAGACAGGCCAGTACATCAGGAGACGTGGAGGAGGCCGTAGGAGGGCAACAACCCAGCAGCAGGACCGCTACCTCCGCCTTTGTGCAAGGAGGAGCAGGAGAAGCACTGCCAGAGCCCTGCAAAATGACCTCCAGCAGGCCACAAATGTGCATGTGTCTGCTCAAACGGTCAGAAACAGACTCCATGAGGGTGGTATGAGGGCCCGACGTCCACAGGTGGGGGTTGTGCTTACAGCCCAACACCGTGCAGGACGTTTGGCATTTGCCAGAGAACACCAAGATTGCCAAATTCGCCACTGGCGCCCTGTGCTCTTCACAGATGAAAGCAGGTTCACACTGAGCATGTGACAGACGTGACAGTCTGGAGACGCCGTGGAGAACGTTCTGCTTCCTGCAACATCCTCCAGCATGACCGGTTTGGCGGTGGGTCAGTCATGGTGTGGGGTGGCATTTCTTTGGGGGGCCGCACAGCCCTCCATGTGCTCGCCAGAGCTAGCCTGACTGCCATTAGGTACCGAGATGAGATCTTCAGACCCCTTGTGAGACCATATGCTGGTGCGGTTGGCCCTGGGTTCCTCCTAATGCAAGACAATGCTAGACCTCATGTGGCTGGAGTGTGTCAGCAGTTCCTGCAAGAGGAAGGCATTGATGCTATGGACTGGCCCGCCCGTTCCCCAGACCTGAATCCAATTGAGCACATCTGGGACATCATGTCTCGCTCCATCCACCAACGCCACGTTGCACCACAGACTGTCCAGGAGTTGGCGGATGCTTTAGTCCAGGTCTGGGAGGAGATCTCTCAGGAGACCATCCGCCACCTCATCAGGAGCATGCCCAGGCATTGTAGGGAGGTCATACAGGCACGTGGAGGCCACACACACTACTGAGCCTCATTTTGACTTGTTTTAAGGACATTACATCAAAGTTGGATCAGCCTGTAGTGTGGTTTTCCACTTTAATTTTGAGTGTGACTCCAAATCCAGACCTCCATGGGTTGATAAATTGGATTTCCATTGATTATTTTTGTGTGATTTTGTTGTCAGCACATTCAACTATGTAAAGAAAAAAGTATTTAATAAGATTATTTATTTCATTCAGATCTAGGATGTGTTGTTTAAGTGTTCCCTTTATTTTTTTGAGCAGTGTATATTTGTTTTTGGTTACTACATGATTCCAAATGTGTTATTTCATAGTTGTGATGTCTTCACTATTATTCTACAATGTAGAAAATAGTCAAAATATAGAAAACCCTTCAATGAGTAGGTGTGTCCAAATTTTTGACTGGTACTGTATGTAAAGAGTTAATGATTTTATGCAATTCTTCAACAGTCCCACAGGCTACGTGTCAGTGTGAATCTTGTCACATATTTTCCCCTCTTTCAGGGGTATAACATTACAGCTGTACAGCTAATAGGCTGTGTGTTCAGGGGTATAACATTATAGCTGTATAGCTAATAGGCTGTGTGTTCAGGGGTATAACATTACAGCTGTATAGCTAATAGGCTGTGTGTTCAGGGGTATAACATTATAGCTGTATAGCTAATAGGCTGTGTGTTCAGGGGTATAACATTACAGCTGTATAGCTAATAGGCTGTGTGTTCAGGGGTATAACATTACAGCTAATAGGCTGTGTGTTCAGGGGTATGTATATTCTGACTGAAATTGAAACCCTGGTTGAGGTCCTGTATAAAACAATTGTACAATTATCTACTTCGGTTAAGATACAAGCATCATGAAACCTCTTAACACAAGACTTGGTGAAAATCCGTTTTTTTGGACCTACCTTTTTCCATGTGTTATTTTCCTTTCCTAAATATTTGGTCAAATTAATAATTTTGTGTATGTTTTCCTAGAAAATAGGGGTGACTCAACTAACCCTTAGGCTCAAATTACCCCACTCTCCCCTACACTGTGCTTTTGGCTCGGACTGAACTAGGTGACTGTACTCATTTTGGGTGCCAGTATTGGAACTTTGGAAACTAATATTCTATTAGAGATGCAGGAAGTCAAGCAGTAGAGAATTCAACATGTTCTCTTTCAGGGTTATCCAGCCCAAATCAACCACTGTGTTTAGAGGATCTGGAGATGTCTTGGACTCCTGGCTGAGCAATAGATTTCCCTGAAGGACTATACAGTTTGAATTGAGGAGGAGGAAGAGGAGGAAGAGGAGCAATGTTAGGAGGAAAAGCAGGAGGAAGAGGAGGAAGAGGGTGAGGAGGAGGGAGAAAAGGAGGAGGGTAAGGAGGAGGAAGAGGAGGGGGGTGAGGAGGAGGAGGAAGAATAAGAGGAGGAAGAGGAGGAGGGTGAGGAGGAAGAGGAGCAGGAGGCGGAGGAAGAGTAGGAGGAGCAGGAGGAGGAAGAAGAGGAAGAGGAGGAGGTACCAGGAGAGGAGAAAGAGGAGGAGCAGGAAGAAGAGGAGGAAGAATAGGAGGAGGAAGAGGAGAAGGAGGAGAGGAGGAGGTGCAGAAGGGAAGAGGAAGAGGAGGACTAGGGTTAGGAGGACTAGGGGTGTTACCAAAGGGTCAGGCGGAGACGGCAGGTCAGAGGTCAGTCGGAGACGGCAGGTCAGAGGTCAGTCGGAGACGGCAGGTCAGAGGTCAGGCGGAGACGGCAGGTCAGAGGTCAGGCGGAGACGGCAGGTCAGAGGTCAGGCGGAGACGGCAGGTCAGAGGGTTCTTTGTCACAACATCAGCAGCATCACAAGAGGAAGCAACATCTCCATAACACACAGTCTGTGTACCCAATGGCACCCTATTCACTACAGCTCTATGGGCCCTGGTCTAAAGTACTGACCTCAGGAGCTCTTCCCTGTTCTCAGTCCAGTAAGAGGAACCAGGGAGACAGAAAGTGCTGAGAGAGACAGAATGACGGGGGTGTTAATTATGGGAAATCTTTGTTGTGATCGTGCAGTGTTCGATGTGACTGTCCTCTCTTCCTCTTTCAGCGGAGCTTCTCTCAGTATCTCTCTCCCTCCATCAGTCCATCTGTAAATCAGCCTCACCGTTCATCTCTCTCTCTCCGTTCATCAGTCAGTCTGTCTGTCGTTGTCTTCAGAAAGACTTGACACTCTTGAAGCCTCTAAGGAGCCCACAGACATCTGAAAACTACAGACCAACAGACCATCAACTAGAGACCCCGCCAGAGGCTGCCAGAGGCTGCCAGACGACGGCGCATATCAGATGGTATGTTTAACGAGAAGGATAACGATCACACTAACAGTAAGGACTTTGTATTCATGAAGCACAGGGTGGCTAACTGAACACTGAATGTAATCTGATATAGTATATATATTATAACTGTCTGTTCTGGTTCTAACTGGGGTCGAGTCTGACATAACGCTGTGTGTGTGTGTGTGTGTGTGTGTGTGTGTGTGTGTGCGTGTGTGTGCGTGTCTGTGTGTGTGTGTGTGTGTGTCGTGTGTGTGCGTGTCTGTGTGTGTGTGTGCATAAGGCCACCTGGTGGTCGAGGTGGGGTACTGCTGTTGTGACGGCGGGCAGCATCCTGGCCTCCCTTGTAACCTCTGTTGCCATGGAGCCCAGCTGTAACGCAAACCTTGGTTACCCCGGGTTACCTGGGATACCAGGAGCTCACGGCGCCAACGGTAAAGACGGACCAAAGGGCGAGAAGGGAGACCCAGGTAACATCCTGTTACGGCCTGTAATACCTCTCTCTGAGTGGTCTAGACACTAAGCTATCCTGTTACGGCCTGTAATACCTCTCTCTGAGTGGTCTAGACACTAAGCTATCCTGTTACGGCCTGTAATACCTCTCTCTGAGTGTAATATAGACACTAAGCTATCCTGTTACGGCCTGTAATACCTCTCTCTGATGTGTAATATAGACACTAAGCTATCCTGTTACGGCCTGTAATACCTCTCTCTGAGTGGTCTAGACACTAAGCTATCCTGTTACGGCCTGTAATACCTCTCTCTGATGTGTAATATAGACACTAAGCTATCCTGTTACGGCCTGTAATACCTCTCTCTGATGTGTAATATAGACACTAAGCTATCCTGTTACGGTCTGTAATACCTCTCTCTGAGTGGTCTAGACACTAAGCTATCCTGTTACGGCCTGTAATACCTCTCTCTGAGTGGTCTAGACACTAAGCTATCCTGTTACGGCCTGTAATACCTCTCTCTGAGTGGTCTAGACACTAAGCTATCCTGTTACGGCCTGTAATACCTCTCTCTGATGTGTAATATAGACACTAAGCTATCCTGTTACGGCCTGTAATACCTCTCTCTGAGTGGTCTAGACACTAAGCTATCCTGTTACGGCCTGTAATACCTCTCTCTGAGTGGTCTAGACACTAAGCTATCCTGTTACGGCCTGTAATACCTCTCTCTGATGTGTAATATAGACACTAAGCTATCCTGTTACGGCCTGTAATACCTCTCTCTGATGTGTAATATAGACACTAAGCTATCCTGTTACGGCCTGTAATACCTCTCTCTGAGTGGTCTAGACACTAAGCTATCCTGTTACGGCCTGTAATACCTCTCTCTGAGTGGTCTAGACACTAAGCTATCCTGTTACGGCCTGTAATACCTCTCTCTGAGTGGTCTAGACACTAAGCTATCCTGTTACGGCCTGTAATACCTCTCTCTGAGTGGTCTAGACACTAAGCTATCCTGTTACGGCCTGTAATACCTCTCTCTGAGTGGTCTAGACACTAAGCTATCCTGTTACGGCCTGTAATACCTCTCTCTGAGTGGTCTAGACACTAAGCTATCCTGTTACGGCCTGTAATACCTCTCTCTGATTGGTCTAGACACTAAGCTATCCTGTTACGGCCTGTAATACCTCTCTCTGAGTGGTCTAGACACTAAGCTATCCTGTTACGGCCTGTAATACCTCTCTCTGAGTGGTCTAGACACTAAGCTATCCTGTTACGGTCTGTAATACCTCTCTCTGAGTGGTCTAGACACTAAGCTATCCTGTTACGGTCTGTAATACCTCTCTCTGAGTGGTCTAGACACTAAGCTATCCTGTTACGGCCTGTAATACCTCTCTCTGAGTGGTCTAGACACTAAGCTATCCTGTTACGGCCTGTAATACCTCTCTCTGATGTGTAATATAGACACTAAGCTATCCTGTTACGGCCTGTAATACCTCTCTCTGAGTGGTCTAGACACTAAGCTATCCTGTTACGGCCTGTAATACCTCTCTCTGAGTGGTCTAGACACTAAGCTATCCTGTTACGGCCTGTAATACCTCTCTCTGAGTGGTCTAGACACTAAGCTATCCTGTTACGGCCTGTAATACCTCTCTCTGAGTGGTCTAGACACTAAGCTATCCTGTTACGGCCTGTAATACCTCTCTCTGATGTGTAATATAGACACTAAGCTATCCTGTTACGGCCTGTAATACCTCTCTCTGAGTGGTCTAGACACTAAGCTATCCTGTTACGGCCTGTAATACCTCTCTCTGATGTGTAATATAGACACTAAGCTATCCTGTTACGGTCTGTAATACCTCTCTCTGATTGGTCTAGACACTAAGCTATCCTGTTACGGCCTGTAATACCTCTCTCTGATGTGTAATATAGACACTAAGCTATCCTGTTACGGCCTGTAATACCTCTCTCTGAGTGGTCTAGACACTAAGCTATCCTGTTACGGCCTGTAATACCTCTCTCTGATGTGTAATATAGACACTAAGCTATCCTGTTACGGCCTGTAATACCTCTCTCTGAGTGGTCTAGACACTAAGCTATCCTGTTACGGCCTGTAATACCTCTCTCTGAGTGGTCTAGACACTAAGCTATCCTGTTACGGCCTGTAATACCTCTCTCTGAGTGGTCTAGACACTAAGCTATCCTGTTACGGCCTGTAATACCTCTCTCTGAGTGGTCTAGACACTAAGCTATCCTGTTACGGCCTGTAATACCTCTCTCTGAGTGGTCTAGACACTAAGCTATCCTGTTACGGCCTGTAATACCTCTCTCTGAGTGGTCTAGACACTAAGCTATCCTGTTACGGCCTGTAATACCTCTCTCTGAGTGGTCTAGACACTAAGCTATCCTGTTACGGCCTGTAATACCTCTCTCTGAGTGGTCTAGACACTAAGCTATCCTGTTACGGTCTGTAATACCTCTCTCTGAGTGGTCTAGACACTAAGCTATCCTGTTACGGCCTGTAATACCTCTCTCTGAGTGGTCTAGACACTAAGCTATCCTGCTACGGCCTGTAATACCTCTCTCTGATGTGTAATATAGACACTAAGCTATCCTGTTACGGCCTGTAATACCTCTCTCTGAGTGGTCTAGACACTAAGCTATCCTGTTACGGCCTGTAATACCTCTCTCTGAGTGGTCTAGACACTAAGCTATCCTGTTACGGCCTGTAATACCTCTCTCTGAGTGGTCTAGACACTAAGCTATCCTGTTACGGCCTGTAATACCTCTCTCTGAGTGGTCTAGACACTAAGCTATCCTGTTACGGCCTGTAATACCTCTCTCTGATTGGTCTAGACACTAAGCTATCCTGTTACGGCCTGTAATACCTCTCTCTGAGTGGTCTAGACACTAAGCTATCCTGTTACGGCCTGTAATACCTCTCTCTGAGTGGTCTAGACACTAAGCTATCCTGTTACGGTCTGTAATACCTCTCTCTGAGTGGTCTAGACACTAAGCTATCCTGTTACGGTCTGTAATACCTCTCTCTGAGTGGTCTAGACACTAAGCTATCCTGTTACGGCCTGTAATACCTCTCTCTGAGTGGTCTAGACACTAAGCTATCCTGTTATGGCCTGTAATACCTCTCTCTGATGTGTAATATAGACACTAAGCTATCCTGTTACGGCCTGTAATACCTCTCTCTGAGTGGTCTAGACACTAAGCTATCCTGTTATGGCCTGTAATACCTCTCTCTGAGTGGTCTAGACACTAAGCTATCCTGTTACGGCCTGTAATACCTCTCTCTGAGTGGTCTAGACACTAAGCTATCCTGTTACGGCCTGTAATACCTCTCTCTGAGTGGTCTAGACACTAAGCTATCCTGTTACGGCCTGTAATACCTCTCTCTGAGTGGTCTAGACACTAAGCTATCCTGTTACGGCCTGTAATACCTCTCTCTGAGTGGTCTAGACACTAAGCTATCCTGTTACGGCCTGTAATACCTCTCTCTGAGTGGTCTAGACACTAAGCTATCCTGTTACGGCCTGTAATACCTCTCTCTGAGTGGTCTAGACACTAAGCTATCCTGTTACGGCCTGTAATACCTCTCTCTGAGTGGTCTAGACACTAAGCTATCCTGTTACGGTCTGTAATACCTCTCTCTGAGTGGTCTAGACACTAAGCTATCCTGTTACGGCCTGTAATACCTCTCTCTGAGTGGTCTAGACACTAAGCTATCCTGCTACGGCCTGTAATACCTCTCTCTGATGTGTAATATAGACACTAAGCTATCCTGTTACGGCCTGTAATACCTCTCTCTGAGTGGTCTAGACACTAAGCTATCCTGTTACGGCCTGTAATACCTCTCTCTGAGTGGTCTAGACACTAAGCTATCCTGTTACGGCCTGTAATACCTCTCTCTGAGTGGTCTAGACACTAAGCTATCCTGTTACGGCCTGTAATACCTCTCTCTGAGTGGTCTAGACACTAAGCTATCCTGTTACGGCCTGTAATACCTCTCTCTGATTGGTCTAGACACTAAGCTATCCTGTTACGGCCTGTAATACCTCTCTCTGAGTGGTCTAGACACTAAGCTATCCTGTTACGGCCTGTAATACCTCTCTCTGAGTGGTCTAGACACTAAGCTATCCTGTTACGGTCTGTAATACCTCTCTCTGAGTGGTCTAGACACTAAGCTATCCTGTTACGGTCTGTAATACCTCTCTCTGAGTGGTCTAGACACTAAGCTATCCTGTTACGGCCTGTAATACCTCTCTCTGAGTGGTCTAGACACTAAGCTATCCTGTTATGGCCTGTAATACCTCTCTCTGATGTGTAATATAGACACTAAGCTATCCTGTTACGGCCTGTAATACCTCTCTCTGATGTGTAATATAGACACTAAGCTATCCTGTTACGGCCTGTAATACCTCTCTCTGAGTGGTCTAGACACTAAGCTATCCTGTTATGGCCTGTAATACCTCTCTCTGATTGGTCTAGACACTAAGCTATCCTGTTACGGCCTGTAATACCTCTCTCTGAGTGGTCTAGACACTAAGCTATCCTGTTACGGCCTGTAATACCTCTCTCTGAGTGGTCTAGACACTAAGCTATCCTGTTACGGTCTGTAATACCTCTCTCTGAGTGGTCTAGACACTAAGCTATCCTGTTACGGTCTGTAATACCTCTCTCTGAGTGGTCTAGACACTAAGCTATCCTGTTACGGCCTGTAATACCTCTCTCTGAGTGGTCTAGACACTAAGCTATCCTGTTATGGCCTGTAATACCTCTCTCTGATTGGTCTAGACACTAAGCTATCCTGTTACGGCCTGTAATACCTCTCTCTGAGTGGTCTAGACACTAAGCTATCCTGTTACGGCCTGTAATGAGCAGTCTGTGATGCATGTGCAGGTGAGTCTGGTCTGGGATGGAAGCGTCTGAAGGGGGAGCCAGGTGAATCAGGTCCTCCAGGACGGTCAGGTCTTCAAGGGAACCCCGGTCAGCTTGGACCCAGAGGACCCGCTGGCCCCCCTGGGGAGAAAGGTAGTCCCTCTGGGGTCGATTCCTCCCTCACCTCCTTCTTCTCCTACAAGGTAAACAACTACACCTCTTCCTCCTATAATACAAGGTAAACTACTCCTCTTCCTCCTATAATACAAGGTAAACAACACCTCTTCCTCCTATAATACAAGGTAAACAACACCTCTTCCTCCTATAATACAAGGTTAACAACACCTCTTCCTCCTATAATACAAGGTAAACAACACCTCTTCCTCCTTTAATACAAGGTTAACAACACCTCTTCCTCCTATAATACAAGGTTAACAACACCTCTTCCTCCTATAATACAAGGTTAACAACAACACCTCTTCCTCCTATAATACAAGGTAAACAACACCTCTTCCTCTTATAATACAAGGTAAACAACACCTCTTCCTCCTATAATACAAGGTAAACAACACCTCTTCCTCCTATAATACAAGGTAAACAACACCTCTTCCTCCTATAATACAAGGTTAACAACACCTCTTCCTCCTATAATACAAGGTAAACAACACCTCTTCCTCCTATAATACAAGGTAAACAACACCTCTTCCTCCTATAATACAAGGTAAACAACAACACCTCTTCCTCCTATAATACAAGGTAAACAACACCTCTTCCTCCTATAATACAAGGTAAACAACACTTCTTCCTCCTATAATACAAGGTAAACAACAACACCTCTTCCTCCTATAATACAAGGTTAACAACACCTCTTCCTCCTTTAATACAAGGTTAACAACAACACCTCTTCCTCCTTTAATACAAGGTTAACAACACCTCTTCCTCCTATAATACAAGGTAAACAACACCTCTTCCTCCTATAATACAAGGTAAACAACACCTCTTCCTCTTATAATACAAGGTAAACAACAACACCTCTTCCTCCTATAATACAAGGTAAACAACACTTCTTCCTCCTATAATACAAGGTAAACAACAACACCTCTTCCTCCTATAATACAAGGTAAACAACACCTCTTCCTCCTATAATACAAGGTAAACAACACCTCTTCCTCCTATAATACAAGGTAAACAACACCTCTTCCTCCTATAATACAAGGTAAACAACAACACCTCTTCCTCTTATAATACAAGGTAAACAACACCTCTTCCTCTTATAATACAAGGTAAACAACAACACCTCTTCCTCCTATAATACAAGGTAAACAACAACACCTCTTCCTCCTTTAATACAAGGTAAACAACAACTCTTCCTCCTATAATACAAGGTAAACAACACCTCTTCCTCCTATAATACAAGGTAAACAACTACACCTCTTCCTCCTATAATACAAGGTAAACAACTACACCTCTTCCTCCTATAATACAAGGTAAACAACACCTCTTCCTCCTATAATACAAGGTAAACAACACCTCTTCCTCCTATAATACAAGGTAAACAACACCTCTTCCTCCTATAATACAAGGTAAACAACACCTCTTCCTCCTATAATACAAGGTAAACAACACCTCTTCCTCCTATAATACAAGGTAAACAACACCTCTTCCTCCTATAATACAAGGTTAACAACACCTCTTCCTCCTATAATACAAGGTTAACAACACCTCTTCCTCCTATAATACAAGGTAAACAACACCTCTTCCTCCTATAATACAAGGTAAACAACAACAACTCTTCCTCCTATAATACAAGGTTAACAACACCTCTTCCTCCTATAATACAAGGTTAACAACACCTCTTCCTCCTATAATACAAGGTAAACAACACCTCTTCCTCCTATAATACAAGGTAAACAACAACAACTCTTCCTCCTATAATACAAGGTTAACAACACCTCTTCCTCCTATAATACAAGGTTAACAACACCTCTTCCTCCTATAATACAAGGTTAACAACACCTCTTCCTCCTATAATACAAGGTAAACAACACCTCTTCCTCCTATAATACAAGGTAAACAACAACACCTCTTCCTCCTATAATACAAGGTAAACAACACCTCTTCCTCCTATAATACAAGGTAAACAACAACACCTCTTCCTCCTTTAATACAAGGTTAACAACACCTCTTCCTCCTATAATACAAGGTAAACAACACCTCTTCCTCCTATAATACAAGGTAAACAACAACAACTCTTCCTCCTATAATACAAGGTTAACAACACCTCTTCCTCCTATAATACAAGGTAAACAACAACTCTTCCTCCTATAATACAAGGTTAACAACACCTCTTCCTCCTATAATACAAGGTAAACAACACCTCTTCCTCCTATAATACAAGGTTAACAACACCTCTTCCTCTTATAATACAAGGTAAACAACAACACCTCTTCCTCCTATAATACAAGGTAAACAACACCTCTTCCTCCTTTAATACAAGGTAAACAACACCTCTTCCTCCTATAATACAAGGTTAACAACACCTCTTCCTCCTATAATACAAGGTAAACAACACCTCTTCCTCCTATAATACAAGGTAAACAACACCTCTTCCTCCTATAATACAAGGTAAACAACAACACCTCTTCCTCCTATAATACAAGGTAAACAACACCTCTTCCTCCTATAATACAAGGTTAACAACACCTCTTCCTCCTATAATACAAGGTTAACAACACCTCTTCCTCCTATAATACAAGGTAAACAACACCTCTTCCTCCTATAATACAAGGTTAACAACAACACCTCTTCCTCCTATAATACAAGGTTAACATGGTTTAAATGCACGTCATCTATAGGTGATGCCTTTGTTCCTATCCACCCAGTAAGGCTAACAGGCTAATGTTCCTATCCACCCAGTAAGGCCAGCAGGCTAATGTTCCTATCCACCCAGTAAGGCTAACAGGCTAATGTTCCTATCCACCCAGTAAGGCCAGCAGGCTAATGTTCCTATCCACCCAGTAAGGCTAACAGGCTAATGTTCCTATCCACCCAGTAAGGCTAACAGGCTAATGTTCCTATCCACCCAGTAAGGCCAGCAGGCTAATGTTCCTATCCACCCAGTAAGGCTAACAGGCTAATGTTCCTATCCACCCAGTAAGGCTAACAGGCTAATGTTCCTATCCACCCAGTAAGGCCAGCAGGCTAATGTTCCTATCCACCCAGTAAGGCTAACAGGCTAATGTTCCTATCCACCCAGTAAGGCTAACAGGCTAATGTTCCTATCCACCCAGTAAGGCTAACAGGCTAATGTTCCTATCCACCCAGTAAGGCTAACAGGCTAATGTTCCTTTCCACCCAGTAAGGCTAACAGGCTAATGTTCCTATCCACCCAGTAAGGCTAACAGGCTAATGTTCCTATCGACCCAGTAAGGCTAACAGGATAATGTTCCTATCCACCCAGTAAGGCTAACAGGCTAATGTTCCTATCCACCCAGTAAGGCTAACAGGCTAATGTTCTTATCCACCCAGTAAGGCTAACAGGCTAATGTTCCTATCGACCCTTTAAGGCTAACAGGCTAATGTTCCTATAGACCGAGTAAGGCTAACAGGCTAATGTTCCTATAGACCCAGTAAGGCTAACAGGCTAATGTTCCTATCCACCCAGTAAGGCTAACAGGCTAATGTTCCTATAGTCCCAGTAAGGCCAGCAGGCTAATGTTCCTATCCACCCAGTAAGGCTAACAGGCTAATGTTCCTATCCTCCCAGTAAGGCTAACAGGCTAATGTTCCTATAGACCCAGTAAGGCTAACAGGCTAATGTTCCTATCCACCCAGTAAGGCCAGCAGGCTAATGTTCCTATCCACCCAGTAAGGCCAGCAGGCTAATGTTCCTATCCACCCAGTAAGGCTAACAGGCTAATGTTCCTATCCACCCAGTAAGGCTAACAGGCTAATGTTCCTATCCACCCAGTAAGGCTAACAGGCTAATGTTCCTATCCACCCAGTAAGGCTAACAGGCTAATGTTCCTATCCACCCAGTAAGGCTAACAGGCTAATGTTCCTATCCACCCAGTAAGGCTAACAGGCTAATGTTCCTATCCACCCAGTAAGGCTAACAGGCTAATGTTCCTATCCACCCAGTAAGGCTAACAGGCTAATGTTCCTATCCACCCAGTAAGGCTAACAGGCTAATGTTCCTATCCACCCAGTAAGGCTAACAGGCTAATGTTCCTATCCACCCAGTAAGGCCAGCAGGCTAATGTTCCTATCCACCCAGTAAGGCCAGCAGGCTAATGTTCCTATCCACCCAGTAAGGCTAACAGGCAGGTCTCTTTTTATTGGTACGTTACTGTTATGAAAGTTGTATTGTCAATTTGTTTTGTATTTAAACTTTAAAGTACATGACACTGTAACAACATGTCAATAAAGTCAGTAACGTACTCTGTCTCTCTATCTCTTCTCTCTCTCTCTGTCTCTCTCTCTCTCTCTCTCTTCTCTCTCGCTCTCTCTCTCTCTCTTCTCTCTCTCTCTCTCTCTCTTCTCTCTTTCGCTCTCTCTATCTCTTTCTCTCTATCTCTTCTCTCCCTCTCTTCTCTCTCTCTCTCTCTTCTCTCTCTCTCTCCTTATGAAAGTTGTATTGTCAATTTGTTTTATATTTAAACTTTAAAGTACATGACACTGTAACAACATGTCAATAAAGTCAGTAACGTACTCTGTCTCTCTATCTCTTCTCTCTCTCTCTCTGTCTCTCTCTCTCTCTATCTCCCAGAGGAACACCATTCAGCTGCCTCCCAAGAACTTGCCCATGCGTTTCGACGGACCAATAATCTCGGGTCTTGATCCTAGCATGGAAGGTGTTTCGCTGAAGGATGGGTTGTTTAAATGTACCATTAGGGGAGTGTACTTCTTTACCTATCATCTGTCTGCTAAGAACCTGGTCTGTCTTAGCCTGAAGAAGGGGACAGAGACCAAGGTTAGTTTTATTTTTCTACCAGAAAACATACGCTGTGTTCGAATACCCACACTAACATACTGTATATGTACTTTTAGTATACTGTATCTGAACGGTGTCCTTTCAGTTGAGCGTTACTAGCGCGTTACCTGTCTTCCCGGAAGTTGATGCTGTTGCTATGCAACCTCTTGCTAACCCTAACCCTAGCATAACAAATTACTAGCTAGACATTTTATGATTTTGGATGTGTTCTTAAATTCAATCTGGAGTGGCAGCGTGCGCTCTGGACGCTCTGGCCGAGGAGTAGGGTTGATACGAGCGTTCTGACTTCACAACGGCAGTCAAGCACCCAAGCTAACTGGCTAACTGGCTAACGTTTGCTAGCTACTTCCAGACACACATGAGAGAACAACTCACTGACCATTTTACTCTCCCCAGCAGAGCTGATTAGGCTGTTTTCATGTTATCCAGAGCGTTGGGGACTAACTGTGATGCTGGCAACAATTTAATTATGCTTGTTTTTGCCAACGTTTACTGATACCGGCCATAAAAAAAAAATAGGGAATTGAGCTATTTGTAAATTATTCAGTTATTCTGCACTCTTGCACACTCAGACGCGACTGCTCTGAATGTCCATTGAGAACTCAAAATGATTATACCACTTAGCTAAGAATGGCATGAATAGTGAAATCAATAAACGCTGGGTAGTTAGTGGGATAGCAGGTAGTTAATATACTGCCTGGCAAGTTCGATGTATTAGTAAACAGCCCATCTATCTACCTACCTCATCCCCATACTGTATTTATTTATTTATCTTGCTCCTTTGCATCCCAGTATCTCTACTTGCACATTCATCTTCTGCACATCTACCATTCCAGTGTTTAATTGTTATATTGTAATTACTTCGCCACCATGGCCTATTTATTGCCTTATCTTACCTCATTTGCACTCACTGTATATAGACTTTTTGTTTTCTTTTGTTCTACTGTATTATTGACTGTATGTTTGTTTTACTCCATGTGTAACTCTGTGTTGTTGTTTGTGCCTTCGTCGGACTGCATATTTTCCTCCATTTTCTTCAAATCTAAAAATGCTGTGAAGCCACACCTGATTTATGAAGAATTGCATTATGGGCCCTAAAAGCACAGAAATAGTGTATTTTGGCGAATTTAGTACAACATTTGGGAACTTTTGGCATACTAAATATATCCATACTATGACCAATAAGTATACTACATTCTCAATTTACATCACAAATAGTACAGTTAGTGTGGTTAGTATGAGTATTCGAATACAGCTATAGAGTAATTAGACTGGGTCTAAAAAATAATCCTGTAAATTCAACATGTCCTTACCTGGGATTTGAACTACATTAGACAACTATACAGCAAAAACTAAAATTGAAAACTTAAAACCTAAAACCTAAATTAAATCAACGATGAGAGAATTGCCAGATGAATGATAACTAAAATAGCAGTGCAGATGGCAATCTTTTTGCTTGGTGAAGATATGTATTATAGGTAATGAACGCTTAGGGGAACGCTGCAGACTTTGTTACACCGCAGAAAGATCAGTGTACCTCAAATCCAGTTGTGGGGGTCATATTTTAGCTGAATAGTGATAACACATGGAATTGCACATTTGAAAACGTAATGACATGTGAAGTGTTTACAAAAATATGTTTTCACATGTGAAATGTCACATGAAGTTTTCTAAAACCACGTCTTCATACGTAAAATGTCACGTGTGAAGTGTTCCAAATGCAGGTTTTCACATGTGAAGTGATCCACAAACACATGTGAAGTGCTCCACAAACACATGTGAAGTGCTCCACAAACACATGTGAAGTGCTCCACAAACACATGTGTAGTGCTCTAAAAACACATGTGAAGTGTTCCAAAAACACGTTTTCACATGTGAAGTGTTCCAAAAACACATTTTCACATGTGAAGTGTTCCAAAAACACGTTTTCACATCAAATTTAACATTACACATGTGAAATCATGTTCAACATGTGATAACTTGAAAACTACACTGTTAGCCAATTGCTGTTAATGTTGTGGTAAATGTTACAGTCACTATACGGTACATTTCTACACTGGTAGCATAGTGTTTGGCTACATATCTATATTAGTGGCCAATCACAATGCACTTGGGTACTTTTTTGGGCCTTGTCGCAATTAAACGTATAGAATACTTAAGATGTACTTATGGCACAAACTGTTAAAAAAAAATCCTTATAAAATGTTATAGTATGTT
Source organism: Salmo salar (assembly GCF_905237065.1). NCBI lineage: Eukaryota > Metazoa > Chordata > Actinopteri > Salmoniformes > Salmonidae > Salmo > Salmo salar. Next base: position 109,967,580 of record NC_059452.1, read on the forward strand.
ATCGTCTACTGAGGTGAAAACAGTGGAAACAACTTTGAGTGTATTTCTACAGCTGGACTGTATTTTGTCAGTAAATAAACAACCACATACTGTATTTAGGAAGTAGACAGAAATTCAAATTAAATTATTTTCAGTACCGGAATACTTCCTGAATTGACTGGAAATTAAAGGGAATTGACTGGATATTAAAGGGAATTGACTGGGAATTAAAGGGAATTGACTGGAAATTAAAGGGAATTGACTGTAAATTAAAGGGAATTGATTGGATATTAAAGGGAATTGACTGGAAATTAAAGGGAATTGACTGGAAATTAAAGGGAATTGACTGGAAATTAAAGGGAATTGATTGGATATTAAAGGGAATTGACTGGGAATTAAAGGGAATTGACTGGAAATTAAAGGGAATTGACTGGAAATTAAAGGGAATTGAATGAATATTAAAGGGAATTGACTGGGAATTAAAGGGAATTGACTGGATATTAAAGGGAATTGACTGGAAATTAAAGGGAATTGACTGGGAATTAAAGGGAATTGACTGAATATTAAAGGGAATTGACTGGAAATTAAAGGGAATTGACTGAATATTAAAGGGAATTGACTGGAAATTAAAGGGAATTGACTGGAAATTAAAGGGAATTGACTGAATATTAAAGGGAATTGACTGGAAATTAAAGGGAATTGACTGGGAATTAAAGGGAATTGACTGAATATTAAAGGGGATTGACTGGAAATTAAAGGGAATTGACTGAATATTAAAGGGAATTGACTGGAAATTAAAGGGAATTGACTGAATATTAAAGGGGATTGACTGGAAATTAAAGGGAATTGACTGAATATTAAAGGGAATTGACTGGAAATTAAAGGGAATTGAATGAATATTAAAGGGAATTGACTGAATATTAAAGGGAATTGACTGGAAATTAAAGGGAATTGAATGAATATTAAAGGGAATTGACTGAATATTAAAGGGAATTGACTGAATATTAAAGGGAATTGACTGGAAATTAAAGGGAATTGACTGGAAATTAAAGGGAATTGACCTCAACATCAGGATTCAACCACACCCAGGATTTGAACTCACAATCTCTTAAATGACAGCAACTTGAATTCCCTGCTTCGCCACCAGGTCTGTGACCATGACAGAGATCGACCACAGATTTATTGTCAAGAATACATTTCTGAACTTTGCTAAAAGTTGCCTTGAATCAAGTTTTCAAATTGTGCTATTAACTGACAACACCAACTGAAAAGTATCAGTGCTCAGGGACCCTTCAATCAGATCAACCGCTCGTTAGCCGACGCTCGTTAGCTGGTGTTTTTGGCCGTTGTCAGATGTGTAACTGTGTTAGAGATGTCAAATCGGTGAGCGGCTGCTCGTGTGGTTATTGTCAAGAAGCCGTCCTACTCGCGCTAGACGTTCAGAACAAGAAACTGTAGACTATATAGACATAATGACGCTCAACTTGATAAATCAATAAAGAAAATAATAAGGATTTCGATCAGCCTTGTCGAGGTGTAGATTACATCTCAACATTACAGCGTTCCAACTTGGAAACAAGGATGCATGGGATTTCGGATTTGCACTTGTAACCTTTTGGTCTGGAGTGCATTAATGTCTAAGCACGGCCGCCAGATGGTTGGTTATTTGTTACCAAGAACATACATTGAGGGGACAAAATATTAAGAACACCTACTCTTTCCATGACATAGACTGACCAGGTGAATCCAGCTGACAGCTATGATCTCTTATTGATGTCACTTGTTAAAATCCACTTCAATCAGTGTAGACGAAGGGGAGGAGACAGGTTAAAGAATGATTTTTAAGCCTTGAGACATGGATTGTGTGTGTGTGCCATTCAGAGGGTGAATTGGCATGACAAAATATTTAAGTGCCTTTGAACGGGGGGTATGGTAGTAAAAGCCAGGCACATCGGTTTGTGTCAAGATCCCTCTAACGCTGCTGGGTTTTTCACGCTCAACAGTTTCCTGTGTGTAGAATGGTCCACCACCCAAAGGACATCGAGTCAACTTGACACAACTGCGGTAGGCATTGCAGTCAACTCTTCCGACACCTTGTAGAGTCCACGCCCTGACAAACTGAGGCTGTTCTGAGGGAATGTATTAAATATAAAGCCGTGTTCGTAACCATGCGGGAGGAGGTCATTTACCAGTTGTGAAGTCGTAACTACCAGCTGGAGGCATTCACGTGCTTTGAAATCATTGGGAAACGCCAACAAGCTGCGTCAACCATAAACTAAAATGGTAAACTAATTACAGAGTTCAAAAACCATGTTAATAGATGTATTTTTCATAAATATTGTTTTGTTACATTTAACTGCTGAAAATGCTGTTATGGAGGTCATTTCTTCAGTGGGTGACGTCAGAGGTCACCATGTGGCAGAAGTCAAAGCTCAGGGATGATAGACTCGTTTCCCACTAGTAACTAACTGCCAGCTGGAGGGGCATTCAAGTGGAGTTTTCACAGTCGTATGTGGTAAATTCCCACTTGGTTGCGAACACAGCATTAGGTACAATCATTACTGCACTTTGACATGTAGGTGGGGGCAATGTGCTGGTGGGGTATTTGTGACAACTGTCAGTGGAAATGTACCAGTTTAAGTGGTTTTATCGTTATGTGGATGAAGGTTGACCAGTTTAAGTGGTTTTATCGTTATGTGGATGAAGGTTGACCAGTTTAAGTGGTTTTATCGCTATGTGGATGAAGGTTGACCAGTTTAAGTGGTTTTATCGTTATGTGGATGAAGGTTGACCAGTTTAAGTGGTTTTATCGCTATGTGGATGAAGGTTGACCAGTTTAAGTGGTTTTATCGTTATGTGGATGAAGGTTGACCAGTTTAAGTGGTTTTATCGCTATGTGGATGAAGGTTGACCAGTTTAAGTGGTTTTATCGTTATGTGGATGAAGGTTGACCAGTTTAAGTGGTTCTATCGTTATGTTTTATTTTTATTTTATTTATTTCACCTTTATTTAACCAGGTAGGCTAGTTGAGAACAAGTCCTTTATTTAACCAGGTAGGCTAGTTGAGAACAAGTCCTTTATCTAACCAGGTAGGCTAGTTGAGAACAAGTTCTCATTTACAACTGTGACCTGGCCAAGATAAAGCAAAGCAGTTCTACACAAACAACAACACAGAGTTACACATGGAGTAAAACAAACATACAGTCAATAATACAGTAGAACAAAAGAAAACAAAAAGTCTATATACAGTGAGTGCAAATGAGGTAAGATAAGGCAATAAATAGGCCATGGTGGCGAAGTAATTACAATATAACAATTAAACACTGGAGTGGTAGATGTGCAGAAGATGAATGTCCAAGTAGAGATACAGGGGTGCAAAGGAGCAAGATAAATAAATACAGTATGGGGATGAGGTAGGTAGATAGATGGGCTGTTTACAGATGAGCTATGTACAGGTGCAGTGATCTGTGAGCTGCTCTGACAGCTGGTGCTTAAAGTTAGTGAGGGAGATAAGTGTTTCCAGTTTCAGAGATTTTTGTAGTTCGTTCCAGTCATTGGCAGCAGAGAACTGGAAGGAAAGGCGGCCAAAGGAGGAATTGGCTTTGGGGATGACCTGTGAAATATACCCGCTGGAGTGCAGTTGGACAATTGTTTATTTGATTCTGGGCAGCTTTTATCAAAATGCAGAAATACATTCTTGCCAATAAGTCTGTGTCTATATTACTTTCACACTCACATATGTGGTGGTGTAGCTGCACTGTAGCAGGACATTTCAGGTTACTAGTGACCAAGAGGTTTTGAGTTCAAATCCCAAGGTTGATCAAAATACTAAATTATGATCTGTTGTGATGGTGTTCTGTTGTTGTTGTGAAAGTGTTCTGTTGTTGTTGTGTGAAGGTGTTCTGTTGTTGTTGTGATGGTGTTCTGTTGTTGTTGTGAAAGTGTTCTGTTGTTGTTGTGTGAAGGTGTTCTGTTGTTGTTGTGATGGTGTTCTGTTGTTGTTGTGAAGGTGTTCTGTTGTTGTTGTGATGGTGTTCTGTTGTTGTTGTGATGGTGTTCTGTTGTTGTTGTGATGGTGTTCTGTTGTTGTTGTGAAGCTGTTCTGTTGTTGTTGTGAAAGTGTTCTGTTGTTGTTGTGAAAGTGTTCTGTTGTTGTGAAGGTGTTCTGTTGTTGTCTGTTGTTGTTGTGAAGGTGTTCTGTTGTTGTTGTGTGAAGGTGTTCTGTTGTTGTTGTGATGGTGTTCTGTTGTTGTTATGAAGGTGTTCTGTTGTTGTTGTGAAGGTGTTCTGTTGTTGTTGTTGTGAAGGTGTTCTGTTGTTGTCTGTTGTTGTTGTGATGGTGTTCTGTTGTTGTTGTGAAGGTGTTCTGTTGTTGTTGTTGTTGTGAAGGTGTTCTGTTGTTGTTGTGATGGAGTTCTGTTGTTGTTGTGAAGGTGTTCTGTTGTTGTTGTGAAAGTGTTCTGTTGTTGTTTTTGTGAAGGTGTTCTGTTGTTGTTGTGAAGGTGTTCTGTTGTTGTCTGTTGTTGTTGTGATGGTGTTCTGTTGTTGTTGTGAAGGTGTTCTGTTGTTGTCTGTTGTTGTTGTGATGGTGTTCTGTTGTTGTTGTGAAGGTGTTCTGTTGTTGTTGTTGTTGTGAAGGTGTTCTGTTGTTGTTGTGAAGGAGTTCTGTTGTTGTTGTGAAGGTGTTCTGTTGTTGTTGTGAAAGTGTTCTGTTGTTGTTTTTGTGAAGGTGTTCTGTTGTTGTTGTTGTTGTGAAGGTGTTCTGTTGTTGTTGTGAAGGAGTTCTGTTGTTGTTGTGAAGGTGTTCTGTTGTTGTTGTGAAAGTGTTCTGTTGTTGTTGTTGTGAAGGTGTTCTGTTGTTGTTGATGTTGTGAATGTGTTCTGTTGTTGTTGTGAAGGTGTTCTGTTGTTGTTGTGAAGGTGTTCTGTTGTTGTTGTGAAGGTGTTCTGTTGTTGTTGTGAAGGTGTTCTGTTGTTGTTATGAAGGTGTTCTGTTGTTGTTGTGAAGGTGTTCTGTTGTTGTTGTGAAGGTGTTCTGTTGTTGTTATGAAGGTGTTCTGTTGTTGTTGTTGTTGTGAAAGTGTTCTGTTGTTGTGAAGGTGTTCTGTTGTTGTCTGTTGTTGTTGTGAAGGTGTTCTGTTGTTGTTGTGATGGTGTTCTGTTGTTGTTGTGAAGGTGTTCTGTTGTTGTTGTGAAGGTGTTCTGTTGTTGTTATGAAGGTGTTCTGTTGTTGTTGTTGTGAAGGTGTTCTGTTGTTGTTGTGATGGTGTTCTGTTGTTGTTATGAAGGTGTTCTGTTGTTGTCTGTTGTTGTTGTGATGGTGTTCTGTTGTTGTTGTGAAGGTGTTCTGTTGTTGTTGTGAAAGTGTTCTGTTGTTGTTTTTGTGAAGGTGTTCTGTTGTTGTTGTGAAAGTGTTCTGTTGTTGTTTTTGTGAAAGTGTTGTGTTGTTGTTGTGAAGGTGTTCTGTTGTTGTTCTGAAAGTGTTCTGTTGTTGTTTTTGTGAAGGTGTTCTGTTGTTGTTGTTGTGATGGTGTTGTGTTGTTTTTGTGAAGGTGTTGTGTTGTTGTTGTGAAGGTGTTCTGTTGTTGTTGTTGTGATGGTGTTGTGTTGTTTTTGTGAAGGTGTTGTGTTGTTGTTGTGATGGTGTTCTGTTGTTGTTGTGATGGTGTTCTGTTGTTGTTATGAAGGTGTTCTGTTGTTGTTATGAAGGTGTTCTGTTGTTGTTGTTGTGAAGGTGTTCTGTTGTTGTGATGGTGTTCTGTTGTTGTTGTGAAGGTGTTCTGTTGTTGTTTTTGTGAAAGTGTTGTGTTGTTGTTGTGATGGTGTTCTGTTGTTGTTGTGAAGGTATTCTGTTGTTGTTGTTGTGATGGTGTTCTGTTGTTGTTATGAAGGTGTTCTGTTGTTGTTGTTGTGAAAGTGTTCTGTTGTTGTTGTGAAAGTGTTGTGTTGTTGTTGTGAAGGTGTTCTGTTGTTGTTGTGAAGGAGTTCTGTTGTTGTTGTGAAGGTGTTCTGTTGTTGTTGTGAAAGTGTTCTGTTGTTGTTTTTGTGAAGGTGTTCTGTTGTTGTTGTTGTGAAGGTGTTCTGTTGTTGTTGATGTTGTGAAGAGGTTCTGTTGTTGTTGTGAAGGTGTTCTGTTGTTGTTATGAAGGTGTTCTGTTGTTGTTGTGAAGGTGTTCTGTTGTTGTTGTGAAGGTGTTCTGTTGTTGTTGTGAAAGTGTTCTGTTGTTGTTTTTGTGAAGGTGTTCTGTTGTTGTTGTGATGGTGTTCTGTTGTTGTTGTGAAGGTGTTCGGTTGTTGTTGTGAAGTTGTTCTGTTGTTGTTGTTGTGAAGGTGTTCTGTTGTGATGGTGTTCTGTTGTTGTTGTGAAGGTGTTCTGTTGTTGTTGTGAAGGTGTTCTGTTGTTGTTTTTGTGAAGGTGTTCTGTTGTTGTTGATGTTGTGAAGGTATTCTGTTGTTGTTGTTGTGAAGGTGTTCTGTTGTTGTTATGAAAGTGTTCTGTTGTTGTTTTTGTGAAGGTGTTCTGTTGTTGTTGTGAAGGTGTTCTGTTGTTGTTGTGAAAGTGTTCTGTTGTTGTTTTTGTGAAGGTGTTCTGTTGTTGTTGATGTTGTGAAGGTGTTCTGTTGTTGTTGTGATGGTGTTGTGTTGTTGTTGTGAAGGTGTTCTGTTGTTGTTGTGAAAGTGTTCTGTTGTTGTTTTTGTGAAGGTGTTCTGTTGTTGTTGATGTTGTGAAGGTATTCTGTTGTTGTTGTTGTGAAGGTGTTCTGTTGTTGTTATGAAGGTGTTCTGTTGTTGTTGTGAAGGTGTTCTGTTGTTGTTGTGATGGTGTTCTGTTGTTGTTGTGAAGGTGTTCGGTTGTTGTTGTGAAGTTGTTCTGTTGTTGTTGTTGTGAAGGTGTTCTGTTGTGATGGTGTTCTGTTGTTGTTGTGAAGGTGTTCTGTTGTTGTTGTGAAAGTGTTCTGTTGTTGTTGTGAAAGTGTTCTGTTGTTGTTGTTGTGATGGTGTTGTGTTGTTGTTGTGAAGGTGTTCTGTTGTTGTTGTGATGGTGTTGTGTTGTTGTTGTGAAGGTGTTCTGTTGTTGTTGTGAAGGTGTTCTGTTGTTGTTGTTGTGATGGTGTTGTGTTGTTTTTGTGAAGGTGTTCTGTTGTTGTTGTGAAGGTGTTCGGTTGTTGTTGTGAAGGTGTTCGGTTGTTGTTGTGAAGGTGTTCTGTTGTGATGGTGTTCTGTTGTTGTTGTGAAGGTGTTCTGTTGTTGTTAAGGTGTTCTGTTGTTGTTGTTGTGAAGGTGTTCTGTTGTTGTTGTTGTTGTTGTAAAGGTGTTCTGTTGTTGTTGTGAAGGTGTTCTGTTGTTGTTGTGAAGGTGTTCTGTTGTTGTTGTTGTTGTTGTAAAGGTGTTCTGTTGTTGTTATGAAGGTGTTCTGTTGTTGTTGTGAAGGTGTTCTGTTGTTGTTGTTGTGAAGGTGTTCTGTTGTTGTTGTGAAGGTGTTCTGTTGTTGTTGTTGTGATGGTGTTGTGTTGTTGTTGTATGATGTGTTGTGTTGTTGTTGTTGTGAAGGTGTTCTGTTGTTGTTGTGAAGGTGTTCTGTTGTTGTTGTGAAGGTGTTCTGTTGTTGTTGTGATGGTGTTCTGTTGTTGTTGTGAAGGTATTCTGTTGTTGTTGTTGTGAAGGTGTTCTGTTGTTGTTGTGAAGGTGTTCTGTTGTTGTTGTTGTGAAGGTGTTCTGTTGTTGTTGTGAAAGTGTTCTGTTGTTGTTGTGAAGGTGTTCTGTTGTTGTGATGGTGTTCTGTTGTTGTTGTGAAGGTGTTCTGTTGTTGTTGTGAAGGTGTTCTGTTGTTGTGATTTTGTTCTGTGATTAAGGTCATTATTGTTCTAGGTTATGTGATAAAAGTTGTTGTTGTTGTTGTTGTTGTGAAGGTGGGGTTCTGTGATTCGTCGAGTGGTTTCCTGGTGACGTCTGGGTCGGTGGTGCTGGATCTGATCGAGGGAGACGTGGTGTCACTACAGCCCACCGATAACAACGCCATCATCACTAAAGACGAACGAGCCGACAACACCTTCACCGGCTTCCTGATCTTGCCAACCACATGAAACCACACGGAACCACACAGAACCACACAGAACCACACGGAACCACACAGAACCACACAGAACCACATGAAACCACACAGAACCACACAGAACCACACGGAACCACACAGAACCACACGGAACCACATGAAACCACACAGAACCACACAGAACCACATGAAACCACACAGAACCACACGGAACCACACGGAACCACACAGAACCACATTGAACCACATTGAACCACATTGAACCAGCTCAAACCAGATTCAACCAGATCTAATCTCGGTTACCCAGAAGTAAAATTTTCGTGAAAGTTTGTCACTTCCTGTTTTACTTCAATTTTGAATTTGTAGGTGTGGTATCTAGCGGAAACCTTTTATCATCCGCACACGGGTTTGAAATCTCAGCCACAGTTTATTAAGCACCGCTTTCTCCCAATCCTGATTCTTTCAAATAATCGATGATGAAAACCCCACACCAGGAACTACTGCTGCTCGTAATCACATAATTCTACGTGAGCCTTGACAGATTGTTGCCGTTTACACGCAGAATCTGTCCACGAGAGATTAAACCAGATCACACCTGCTGAAACCAGCTTCCTGCTCTTCCACACCACATAAAATACATATCATAGCCACATCATTCTGCTCTAGAAGCATCTGCAGAACAACCAACCCTCTCTGTGTCTGTTTCTGCCTCCATGTCTATACTGCTGCTGCTTGCTGAGACGGTTCATCAATCAATCAATCAATCATTCAATCATTCACTCAATCAATCAATCAATCATTCAATCAATCATTCACTCAATCAATCATTCAATCAATCAATCAATCAATCAATCATTCAATCAATCAATCATTCAATCAATCAATCATTCAATCAATCAATCATTCAATCAATCAATCAATCAATCAATCAATCAATTAATTTTCCCAGGTCGTTGTTGTAAATGAGAACATATTCTCAGTCAACTCACCTGGTAAAATAAGGAATACATTTCATATAAATCAAATAATTAATCATGTATTACATCTGCTGAGCTGCCTACCAAAACTAAAAGATACCATTTTGGAAATGAATTTTCAATCAATAAAATTATTTGTTACCAGTTTTTTTTATATTATTTTATCAACAGTATACATTGTTTGTGGAAGATGTTGAGGCTGTCTACACTTTAAACTTACATGTGACTTTTGCTATTAGAATACGAGGATCGCTTTGAAAAGACAGGTCTAAACGCACAGAAGTGCCATTGTGACCAGATAGGGTTTACATCTGTCCGACCACCACAGATGGCCCGTGGCTTTTTAATTGTGGAGGATGAGCTCATAGTAATGACTGGAACGGAATGAATGGAATGGTTATTATTATTATGAGCTCATAGTAATGACTGGAACGGAATGAATGGAATGGTTATTATTATTATGAGCTCATAGTAATGACTGGAACGGAATGAATGGAATGGTTATTATTATTATGAGCTCATAGTAATGACTGGAACGGAATGAATGGAATGGTTATTATTATTATGAGCTCATAGTAATGACTGGAACGGAATGAATGGAATGGTTATTATTATTATGAGCTCATAGTAATGACTGGAACGGAATAAGTGGAATGGTTATTATTATTATGAGCTCATAGTAATGACTGGAACGGAATAAGTGGAATGGTTTCCATGTGTTTAATACCATTCCATTCACGCCGTTATTATGAGCTCATCCTCCCCTCAGCAGCCGCCTCTGCTGACCACTCCAGGAGGTGGTCAGGGATTTCTCCTCAGTCTGGATGCAATCAGGTGACCGAAAGCGACTACAGTGGGCGACATCATCAGCACTCCTCCATCATCAGCACAAGTCTCCAGAAAACGTGTGTTTTGGGACCGAGAGGCACCTATTCATTATAATGTTGGAGGAAATGCGTTCATAGCGTATGAGGAACGTGTTTGCTGACTTCATAAATGCTAGCCAGCTAACTTCATAAATGCTAGCCAGCTAACTTCATAAATGCTAGCCGGCTAACTTCATTTACATTTACATTTACATTTAAGTCATTTAGCAGACGCTCTTATCCAGAGCGACTTACAAAATGGTGCATTCACCTTATGATATCCAGTGGAACAACCACTTTACAATAGTGCATCTAAATCTTTTAAGGGGGGGGGGGGGTTAGAAGGATTACTTTATCCTATCCTAGGTATTCCTTAAAGAGGTGGGGTTTCAGGTGTCTCCGGAAATAAATAAATTCATAAATGCTAGCCAGCTGACTTCATAAATGCTAGCCAGCTAACTTCATAAATGCTAGCTGGCTAACTTCATAAATGCTAGCCGGCTGACTTCATAAATGCTAGCCAGCTAACTTAATAAATGCTAGCCAGCTAACTTAATAAATGTGTTTGTCTATGTGATATGCTAGCCAGTTTGCAGGGTTGCGTAGGTTACTTTCTAAATGTAATCCTTTACAGTTACCTGTCCAAACCTGTACTCAGTAACGTAACTTTTGGATTACCTGAACTCAGTAATGTAATCTGATTACATTCAGTTACTTTTAGATTACTTTCCCTTTAAGAAGCATTACAAGAAAACAAAAATGTATGTTACCAATTGAACCACATCTATTGCAGGATAAATAAATGTTAAAGTTTACATAGCTGGCCATATATGGATGTTACCGTTTACTTTATGGGTTGGTTATGTAGGCTTCTGCTAACCCATCGCTTTCTACTACATATAATAATACGATTCAATTATATCTTTACATTAAAAATCTATCAGAATTACAGTCATTCCAATAAATGTAATACCCCTTGATCTTCAAGAATAGGACTTGTAAATATGGAAGTATAGATTAGTCAAATTGTTTTACCTGAGAATGACCCCAAAACTCAGCACTTATTAGCCAGCCCTACTCTGTTGTTTATGATTGTGTTGTCATGGACGACTGATTGGGCTCATTGATTCCAGTTGAAAAATAAATGCTGTGCTCGTGGAATGGCCTGCTTTGCCAAGAGTGTGCAATGTTGTCATCAAGGCAAAGGTTGGGTATTATATAAATTACATTATTCAAGAATCAATGTAGATTCTTCTCAGAACTTTACATGCACTTAGGCTGGAGTCATTAAAACTCGTTTTTCAACCACTCCACAAATTTCTTGTTAACAAACTATAGTTTTGGCAAGTCGGTTAGGACATCTACTTTGTGCATGACACAAGTCATTTGTCCAACAATTGTTTACAGACAGATGATTTCACTTATAATTCACTGTATCACAATTCCAGTGGGTCAGAAGTTTACATCCACTAAATTGACTGTGCCTTTAAACAGCTTGGAAAATTCCAGAAAATGATGTCATGGCTTTAGAAGCTTCTGATAGGCTAATTGACATCATTTGAGTCAATTGGAGGTGTACCTGTGGATGTATTTCAAGACCTACCTTCAAACTCAGTGCCTCTTTGCTTGACATCATGGGAAAATCAAAAGAAACCAGCCAAGACCTCAGAAAAGAAATTGTAGACCTCCACAAGTCTGGCTCATCCTTGGGAGCAATTTCCCAACACCTGAAGGTACCACGTTCATCTGTACAAACAATACTACGCAAGTATAAACACCATGGGACCACGCAGCCGTCATACCACTCAGGAAGGAGACGCGTTCTGTCTCCTAGAGATTAACGTACTTTGGTGCGAAAAGTGCAAATCAATCCCAGAACAACAGCAAAGGACCTTGTGAAGATGCTGGAGGAAACAGGTACAAAAGTATCTATATCCACAGTAAAACGAGTCCAATATCGACATAACCTGAAAGGCCGCTCAGCAAGGAAGAAGCCACTGCTCCAAAACCGCCATAAAAAAGCCAGACTACGGTTTGCAACTGCACATGGGGACAAAGATCGTACTTTTGGAGAAATGTCCTCTGGTCTGATGAAACGAAAATAGCTTGGCCATAATGACCATCGTTATGTTTGGAGGAAAAAGGTGGAGGCTTGCAAGTCGAAGAACACCATCCCAACCATGAAGCACGGGGGTGGCAGCATCATGTTGTGGGGGTGCTTTGCTGCAGGAGGGTCTGGTGCACTTCACAAAATAGATGGCAAGAAGAGAAAGCAAAATTATGTGGATATATTGAAGCAACATCTCAAGACATCAGTCAGGAAGGTAAAGCTTGGTCACAAATGGGTCTTCCAAATGGACAATGACCCCAAGCATACTTCCAAAGTTGTGGCAAAATGACTTAAGGACAACAAAGTCAAGGTATTGGAGTGGCCATCACAAAGCCCTGACCTCAATCCTACAGAAATGTGTGGGCAGAACTGAAAAAGCGTGTGCGAGCAAGGAGGCCTACAAACCTGACTCAGTTACACCAGCTCTGTCAGGAGGAATGGGCCAAAATTCACCCAACTTATTGTGGGAAGCTTGTGGAAGGCTACCCGAAACGTTTGACCCAAGTTAAACAATTTAAAGGCAATGCTACCAAATACTAATTGAGTGTATGTAAACTTCTGACCCACTGGGAATGTGATGAAAGAAATAAAAGCTGAAATAAATCATTCTCTCTACTATTATTCTGACATTTCACATTCTTAAAATAAAGTGGTGATCCTAACTGACCTAAGACAGGACATTTTTACTAGGATTAAATGTTAGGAATTGTGAAAATCTGAGTTTAAATTTATTTGGCTAAGGTGTATGTAAACTTCCCACTTCTACTGTATAATGTTGCAAGAGCACATTTTTCACTGGCTGTCCACTGGTTTCAAAAACAATGATCGAATGGCAGCTTAAACTTCTTGAATTCAACCACAATCTGTAAGGCCCAAATAGCTAAATGAGAGAGCAGCAGTGTGATTCACGTCAATGTACTATGTAGATATCAATAATAAGTGTTATCCGTATCACCGTAGACTACACCACTGCTGTCATCCTTTACCTCCAAGCGTTTATTCAAGTTGGATCATCTTTGGTTGCCGACAGCAGCCGCACCATTGGAAGACATAGCTTGGACTGTAGCCTACAAAAACCTATACCTGCTCTTCTCCTGCGATCCATCAAACACATTTGATGTGTCATCATAGTGGTCTCTGATTGGTGGTCAGACTCGCTCAGGTGGAACAAACTTAAACTTGCGTCTGTTTTGATGATTTAAACTGATTTAAAATGTCATTGAGAAAACAGAGAAGTTTCAAATACTTTTTTCTCTCGCAAACATCCTTTCTGAATTTAAAAGTAATCCTCGAAGTACTCCTCTAGTTTTTGTAAAGTATCTGTAATCTGATTACAATATATTTGCTGGTAAAGTAACGGATTACAGTTACCGGGTTTTTGTAAACCCTTACATGTAATCCGTTACTACCCAACCCTGCCTGTTTGCAATCCTTTTAGCTTTGCTAGCTACACTACATGACCAAAAGTATGTGGACACCTACCTGCTAGTTGAACATCTCATTCCAAAATCATGGACATTAATATGGAGTTGGTCCACCATTCGCTGCTATAACAGCCTCCACTCTTCTGGGAAGGCTTTCCACTAGATGTTGGATCATCACTGCTATAACAGCCTCCACTCTTCTGGGAAGGCTTTCCACTAGATGTTGGATCATCACTGCTATAACAGCCTCCACTCTTCTGGGAAGGCTTTCCACTAGATGTTGGATCATTGCTGCTATAACAGCCTCCTCTCTTCTGGGAAGGCTTTCCACTAGATGTTGGAACATTGCTGCAGGGACTTGCTTCCATTCAGCCACCAGAGCATTAGTGAGGTCGGGTACTGATGTTGGGCGATTAGGCCTGGCTTGAAGTCGGCGTTCCAATTCATCCCAAAGGTGTTCGATGGTGTTGAGGTCAGGGCCCTGTGCAGGCCAGTCAAGTTCTTCTACACCGATCTCGACAAACCATTTCTGTATGGACCTGTAAGGGCTCATCTTGAGACTCTCTGTGACTGGGTAAGGGCTCATCTTGAGACTCTGTGACTGGGTAAGGGCTCATCTTGAGACTCTGTGACTGGGTAAGGGCTCATCTTGAGACTCTCTGTGACTGGGTAAGGGCTCATCTTGAGACTCTGTGACTGGGTAAGGGCTCATCTTGAGACTCTGTGACTGGGTAAGGGCTCATCTTGAGACTCTGTGACTGGGTAAGGGCTCATCTTGAGACTCTGTGACTGGGTAAGGGCTCATCTTGACTCTGTGACTGGGTAAGGGCTCATCTTGAGACTCTGTGACTGGGTAAGGGCTCATCTTGAGACTCTGTGACTGGGTAAGGGCTCATCTTGAGACTCTGTGACTGGGTAAGGGCTCATCTTGAGACTCTCTGTGACTGGGTAAGGGCTCATCTTGAGACTGTGACTGGGTAAGGGCTCATCTGTGACTGGGTAAGGGCTCATCTTGAAACTGTGACTGGGTAAGGGCTCATCTTGAGACTGTGTGTGACTGGGTAAGGACTCATCTTGAGACTCTCTGTGACTGGGTAAGGGCTCATCTTGAGACTCTCTGTGACTGGGTAAGGGCTCATCTTGAGACTCTGTGACTGGGTAAGGGCTCATCTTGAGACTCTCTGTGACTGGGTAAGGGCTCATCTTGAGACTCTGTGACTGGGTAAGGGTTCATCTTGAGACTCTGTGACTGGGTAAGGGCTCATCTTGAGACTCTCTGTGACTGGGTAAGGGCTCATCTTGAGACTGTGTGACTGGGTAAGGGCTCATCTGTGACTGGGTAAGGGCTCATCTGTGACTGGGTAAGGGCTCATCTTGAGACTCTCTGTGACTGGGTAAGGGCTCATCTTGAGACTCTCTGTGACTGGGTAAGGGCTCATCTTGAGACTCTCTGTGACTGGGTAAGGGCTCATCTTGAGACTCCTGTGACTGGGTAAGGGCTCATCTTGAGACTCTCTGTGACTGGGTAAGGGCTCATCTTGAGACTCTCTGTGACTGGGTAAGGGCTCATCTTGAGACTCTCTGTGACTGGGTAAGGGCTCATCTTGAGACTCTCTGTGACTGGGTAAGGGCTCATCTTGAGACTCTGTGACTGGGTAAGGGCTCATACAGTAATATAAATCAGGAACCACAGAGTTACAAAACACAGTGTTTAATAAAGCAGAAAAAAAACTGGACAAATCATTGACTTCCTTTCCACAGTACAGCGTGTGTAATGTAGAGCCTGCTGGGTTTGTTGTAGCAGTTTGATGGTGTAGATGTTCTAACAGCATCAGTCTCCATCTCTACATATCTTCTACGCTCCACTTGTAGGCCATCTCCTGCACAGCCTTCTTATCAGCCATCCTGGTGTATCGCTTCTGTTCAAAACCATTCGACCTGACACACACACACACACACACACACACACACACACACACACACACACACACACACACACACACACACACACACACACACACACACACACACACACACACACACACACACACACACACACACACACACACACACACACACACACACACACACACACACACACACACACACTCGTTATTACAGATACAATAATATGGGCGAGCAAAAAAAACAAATTAGAGTAATTACATATTAATGATAATGTTAACTATATATTATAATGATAATTATATATTATGTTAATTCTAATGATATATTATAATGATAATGTTAATTATATATTATGTTAATTCTAATGATATATTATAATGATAATGTTAATTATATATTATGTTAATTGTAATTATATATTATAATGTTAATTCTAATGATACATTTTATTAATTGTAATTATATATGATAAAGCTAATTATGTATCAACGTGGCGCTACACACACAGACCCCCCCCCATCACACACACACCCCCCCCCATCACACAGCCCCCCCCCCATCACACACACACACACACACCCCCCCATCACACAGACCCCCCATCACACACACAAACACAGACCCCCCCATCACACACACAGACCCCCCCCAATCACACAGACCCCATCACACACACAGACCCCCCCCAATCACACAGACCCCATCACACACACAGACCCCCCATCACACAGACCCCCCCATCACACAGACCCCCCCCCATCACCCAGACCCCCCCATCAGCCAGGGGTGAGAGCTGTACCTGTCCACTCCATCCCAACGGTAGCCTGGTGGAATGTTAAAGCGGTTTGGGGGCGGAGCCGGGCCTTTGTAACGAGGCTTCTCTGTAAACAACAACAACAACAACAGGAAGTGTCAGAGAGATTCATCCTGATTGGCCGAGGAGGGTTGGGAACCTGTGGTACATCACAAGTAGAATGTTAAGATTTGTAGCATGTTAACCCTTCACACAACCAGGGGTTCAAACCAGTACAGGCCACTCTGGAACTCTGATACCAGACAGAAACCAAGAACACAACATTATTTACCTTCTATATAGATTTTCAAATAACTGCTGTTTTTCTGGCCATCATCGAGGAGAGAAAAAAAGCAGTCCCCAAAATGAATCGGTGCGGCATTCTGCTGAACGTTGAAATCCCGAAGTGGCCCTAGAGCCACAATACCCTCCCTCCTCTCCCCCCTCCTCTCCTCCCCCTCCTCTCCCCTCTCCTCCCCCCACATACCTTTGACTCCTCGTAGTTTCTTGTCTCGGTCCTTCTTGCGTCTCATCATGGCCAACATGGGGTCTCCCTCTCTCTCCTGCTCTCTCAACATCCTGTCCAGGTCCTGGTCATTACAGGACCGTGCTAGAGGCTTCTGGGATTCCCTCAGCGCATCCTCAACATTCTGCTGCTGCATCTGGCCCTGGGCCACACTACACACACACACACACACACACACACACACACACACGTAGATGACATAGACAGACTGACCAGGTGAAAGCCCTTTTTGATGTCACTTGTTCAATCCAGAGTGTGAGATTGCAAGAGTGTGTAAAGCTGTCATCAAGGCAAAGGGTGGCTACTTTGAAGAGTTTCAAATATAAATTATATTTTGATTTGTTTTAACACTTTTTTGGTTACTACATGATTCCATAATGTGTTATTTCATAGTTTTGATGTCTTCACTATTATTCTACATTGTAGAAAATAGATAAAAATAAATATACACTCATACTATACATATCCACACACTCTCTCTCACCCTTTCCCCCACTGAGCATATTTAAGGTCTTTCTCTGCCTTCTCTCCTGCCATCCTCCTCTGCTCCTCTCTCTCTGTCTCGATGTCTCTCCGCTTCCCACTCTTATCTCTGAACACAGTCTCCGCATTACGAGACGCATCTGCAGGAGAGAGACAAAACAGACGGATTAGTATAATATACCACATAGCATTACAACTAGCTAACGCTACCTAGCGCTAGCTAACACTACCTAGCGAGTGGAGGAGACCAGCGCTAGCTAACACTACCTAGTGAATGGAGGAGGTTGGGCAGACTAGCGCTAGCTAACACTACCTAGTAGCATGGAGGAGGTACGGCAGACTAGCGCTAGCTAACACTACCTAGTGAGCGGAGGAGGTACGGCAGACTAGCGCTAGCTAACACTACCTAGTGAGCGGAGAGGGCAGACTAGCGCTAGCTAACACTACCTAGTGAGTGGAGGAGACTAGCGCTAGCTAACACTACCTAGTGAGTGGAGGAGACTAGCGCTAGCTAACACTACCTAGTGAGTGGAGGAGACTAGCGCTAGCTAACACTACCTAGTGACTGGTGGTGTACTATAGTAACATACAGCGGGAGGGTGTGTGTGTGGTGTACTATAGTAACATACAGCGGGAGGGTGTGTGTGTGTGGTGTACTATAGTAACATACAGCGGGAGGGTGTGTGTGTGGTGTACTATAGTAACATACAGCGGGAGGGTGTGTGTGTGTGGTGTACTATAGTAACATACAGCGGGAGGGTGTGTGTGTGTGTGTACTATAGTAACATACAGCGGGAGGGTGTGTGTGTGTGGTGTACTATAGTAACATACAGCGGGAGGGTGTGTGTGTGGTGTACTATAGTAACATACAGCGGGAGGGTGTGTGTGTGTGGTGTACTATAGTAACATACAGCGGGAGGGTGTGTGTGTGTGGTGTACTATAGTAACATACAGCGGGAGGGTGTGTGTGTGTGGTGTACTATAGTAACATACAGCGGGAGGGTGTGTGTGTGGTGTACTATAGTAACATACAGCGGGAGGGTGTGTGTGTGGGTGTACTATAGTAACATACAGCGGGAGGGTGTGTGTGTGTGGTGTACTATAGTAACATACAGCGGGAGGGTGTGTGTGTGTGGTGTACTATAGTAACATACAGCGGGAGGGTGTGTGTGTGGTGTACTATAGTAACATACAGCGGGAGGGTGTGTGTGTGTGGTGTACTATAGTAACATACAGCGGGAGGGTGTGTGTGTGTGTGTACTATAGTAACATACAGCGGGAGGGTGTGTGTGTGTGGTGTACTATAGTAACATACAGCGGGAGGGTGTGTGTGTGTGTGTACTATAGTAACATACAGCGGGAGGGTGTGTGTGTGGTGTACTATAGTAACATACAGCGGGAGGGTGTGTGTGTGGTGTACTATAGTAACATACAGCGGGAGGGTGTGTGTGTGTGGTGTACTATAGTAACATACAGCGGGAGGGTGTGTGTGTGGTGTACTATAGTAACATACAGCGGGAGGGTGTGTGTGTGGTGTACTATAGTAACATACAGCGGGAGGGTGTGTGTGTGTGGTGTACTATAGTAACATACAGCGGGAGGGTGTGTGTGTGTGGTGTACTATAGTAACATACAGCGGGAGGGTGTGTGTGTGTGGTGTACTATAGTAACATACAGCGGGAGGGTGTGTGTGTGTGGTGTACTATAGTAACATACAGCGGGAGGGTGTGTGTGTGGTGTACTATAGTAACATACAGCGGGAGGGTGTGTGTGTGTGGTGTACTATAGTAACATACAGCGGGAGGGTGTGTGTGTGGTGTACTATAGTAACATACAGCGGGAGGGTGTGTGTGTGTGGTGTACTATAGTAACATACAGCGGGAGGGTGTGTGTGTGTGGTGTACTATAGTAACATACAGCGGGAGGGTGTGTGTGTGTGGTGTACTATAGTAACATACAGCGGGAGGGTGTGTGTGTGTGGTGTACTATAGTAACATACAGCGGGAGGGTGTGTGTGTGGTGTACTATAGTAACATACAGCGGGAGGGTGTGTGTGTGGTGTACTATAGTAACATACAGCGGGAGGGTGTGTGTGTGGTGTACTATAGTAACATACAGCGGGAGGGTGTGTGTGTGTGGTGTACTATAGTAACATACAGCGGGAGGGTGTGTGTGTGTGGTGTACTATAGTAACATACAGCGGGAGGGTGTGTGTGTGTGGTGTACTATAGTAACATACAGCGGGAGGGTGTGTGTGTGTGGTGTACTATAGTAACATACAGCGGGAGGGTGTGTGTGTGTGGTGTACTATAGTAACATACAGCGGGAGGGTGTGTGTGTGGTGTACTATAGTAACATACAGCGGGAGGGTGTGTGTGTGTGGTGTACTATAGTAACATACAGCGGGAGGGTGTGTGTGTGGTGTACTATAGTAACATACAGCGGGAGGGTGTGTGTGTGTGGTGTACTATAGTAACATACAGCGGGAGGGTGTGTGTGTGTGGTGTACTATAGTAACATACAGCGGGAGGGTGTGTGTGTGGTGTACTATAGTAACATACAGCGGGAGGGTGTGTGTGTGTGGTGTACTATAGTAACATACAGCGGGAGGGTGTGTGTGTGGTGTACTATAGTAACATACAGCGGGAGGGTGTGTGTGTGGTGTACTATAGTAACATACAGCGGGAGGGTGTGTGTGTGGGTGTACTATAGTAACATACAGCGGGAGGGTGTGTGTGTGGTGTACTATAGTAACATACAGCGGGAGGGTGTGTGTGTGGTGTACTATAGTAACATACAGCGGGAGGGGTGTGTGTGTGGTGTACTATAGTAACATACAGCGGGAGGGTGTGTGTGTGGTGTACTATAGTAACATACAGCGGGAGGGTGTGTGTGTGTGGTGTACTATAGTAACATACAGCGGGAGGGTGTGTGTGTGGTGTACTATAGTAACATACAGCGGGAGGGTGTGTGTGTGTGGTGTACTATAGTAACATACAGCGGGAGGGTGTGTGTGTGTGGTGTACTATAGTAACATACAGCGGGAGGGTGTGTGTGTGGTGTACTATAGTAACATACAGCGGGAGGGTGTGTGTGTGGTGTACTATAGTAACATACAGCGGGAGGGTGTGTGTGTGTGGTGTACTATAGTAACATACAGCGGGAGGGTGTGTGTGTGTGGTGTACTATAGTAACATACAGCGGGAGGGTGTGTGTGTGTGGTGTACTATAGTAACATACAGCGGGAGGGTGTGTGTGTGTGGTGTACTATAGTAACATACAGCGGGAGGGTGTGTGTGTGTGGTGTACTATAGTAACATACAGCGGGAGGGTGTGTGTGTGGTGTACTATAGTAACATACAGCGGGAGGGTGTGTGTGTGGTGTACTATAGTAACATACAGCGGGAGGGTGTGTGTGTGTGGTGTACTATAGTAACACAGCGGGAGGGTGTGTGTGTGTGGTGTACTATAGTAACATACAGCGGGAGGGTGTGTGTGTGTGGTGTACTATAGTAACATACAGCGGGAGGGTGTGTGTGTGTGGTGTACTATAGTAACATACAGCGGGAGGTGTGTGTGTGTGGTGTACTATAGTAACATACAGCGGGAGGGTGTGTGTGTGGTGTACTATAGTAACATACAGCGGGAGGGTGTGTGTGTGTGTGTACTATAGTAACATACAGCGGGAGGGTGTGTGTGTGTGGTGTACTATAGTAACATACAGCGGGAGGGTGTGTGTGTGTGGTGTACTATAGTAACATACAGCGGGAGGGTGTGTGTGTGTGGTGTACTATAGTAACATACAGCGGGAGGGTGTGTGTGTGTGGTGTACTATAGTAACATACAGCGGGAGGGTGTGTGTGTGGTGTACTATAGTAACATACAGCGGGAGGGTGTGTGTGTGGTGTACTATAGTAACATACAGCGGGAGGGTGTGTGTGTGTGGTGTACTATAGTAACATACAGCGGGAGGGTGTGTGTGTGTGGTGTACTATAGTAACATACAGCGGGAGGGTGTGTGTGTGGTGTACTATAGTAACATACAGCGGGAGGGTGTGTGTGTGGGTGTACTATAGTAACATACAGCGGGAGGGTGTGTGTGTGTGGTGTACTATAGTAACATACAGCGGGAGGGTGTGTGTGTGTGGTGTACTATAGTAACATACAGCGGGAGGGTGTGTGTGTGTGTGTACTATAGTAACATACAGCGGGAGGGTGTGTGTGTGTGGTGTACTATAGTAACATACAGCGGGAGGGTGTGTGTGTGTGGTGTACTATAGTAACATACAGCGGGAGGGTGTGTGTGTGTGGTGTACTATAGTAACATACAGCGGGAGGGTGTGTGTGTGTGGTGTACTATAGTAACATACAGCGGGAGGGTGTGTGTGTGTGGTGTACTATAGTAACATACAGCGGGAGGGTGTGTGTGTGTGGTGTACTATAGTAACATACAGCGGGAGGGTGTGTGTGTGGTGTACTATAGTAACATACAGCGGGAGGGTGTGTGTGTGTGGTGTACTATAGTAACATACAGCGGGAGGGTGTGTGTGTGTGGTGTACTATAGTAACATACAGCGGGAGGGTGTGTGTGTGGTGTACTATAGTAACATACAGCGGGAGGGTGTGTGTGTGTGGTGTACTATAGTAACATACAGCGGGAGGGTGTGTGTGTGGTGTACTATAGTAACATACAGCGGGAGGGTGTGTGTGTGTGGTGTACTATAGTAACATACAGCGGGAGGGTGTGTGTGTGTGGTGTACTATAGTAACATACAGCGGGAGGGTGTGTGTGTGTGGTGTACTATAGTAACATACAGCGGGAGGGTGTGTGTGTGGTGTACTATAGTAACATACAGCGGGAGGGTGTGTGTGTGTGGTGTACTATAGTAACATACAGCGGGAGGGTGTGTGTGGTGTACTATAGTAACATACAGCGGGAGGGTGTGTGTGTGGTGTACTATAGTAACATACAGCGGGAGGGTGTGTGTGTGTGGTGTACTATAGTAACATACAGCGGGAGGGTGTGTGTGTGTGTGAGTCGTACCTTCTAGCGGCTGGTTGATCTTTTCTCGGCGTCGGTTCTCCTGCTGTTCTCTTCTTAGAACGTCCACTGATACCAGTCCTGCTGCGGCTCCTGACAGCATGTTCCGAGACTAACACACACACACACACACACACACACACACACACACAGCGATGTTAGAATAGGCAAAGCCTACACAAAACATCTCTACCTAGCTACAGGGGCATGTTCAGCAGGACGCATTGTTTTTCGGAACGTTCAGATAGAAATATGCTATGTGGAACAAACATGCCTCTGACATGTAGAATAAGGCATTCATGTTGGCTCTATTCATGACATTTCTATCTGTAACATTCCACATTATTTGTCAACTGAACGTGGCCCAATACTTGAATTTCTGTGCCTGGTCCCTTCAGCTCCACACGCTCACTTGTGATTGGTCAGGCCTGCGAGGGGGGGAGAGGTCAGAGTCTGAGCCCCTCCCACCATGCGGTCGCCTCCTGGGGGGCGATTGGTCAGAATCACAGTTCTGCCCTCCCTTTCGCCTTCTCCTGGGCGGTGATTGGTCAGAATCAGAGGCCCTTCCCATCTGTGTCCTTTTCCTTGGAGGTGATTGGTCTGAGTCTGAGCCGGGCCCGTTCTGAGCCCGCCTCCTGGGTGGGGATTGGTCAGACCCTGAAGAGCGCTGGCCAACACGAGCAGACGACAAAGACTTAGCTTTTTTCCTGGACGGAGATGAATCTGAAGAAAAACATAGAAAATGACTTCAGAACTTAACCACACCAGGAACCATTAGGAACCAACAGGACCAAACACAATGAAACAGGGAGGGACCCACCAGAATTTGTCCAATATAAACTATTTTTTTTTAAATCAGAAAACAATTTCCGTTTGGAGTAAAAGGGTTTCCGTTGCAAAACTGGTACTAAATGAATACACCCCAGGGTTTTATAGAGAGATTTGTCTGAATGGATGTTAACATGGACTGTATTCATTAGTCGCAAACTGTAGCAAAACGTTTTGCAACAGAAACCGTTTACTCCAAACAGAGAACAAAAAAAAAATCTGAAAAAAAAAAAAAGTGTTTCTATTGGACAGATTGAGGTTGGTCCTTCTCAGTTTGGTTCCAAGTGAATACACCTTTGAACTTGTCCAATAAGAAACACTGATTTCAGGGACAGAGGTTATGGGTCAGGTCTCACCTCTGCTGTGTGTCCTGTGGGGGGGTTGGGATGATGAGGGAGGAGGAATGCTAGGCTTCAGTCTACGAAGAGACGCATCGGGGGATTCATGTCCAATCCTCCTAGGCGGAGAGACGTCCGGCGAATCATGACGCTGCTTTCTGAGTGACAGGGGCTCTGGCGAATCATGACGCTGCTTTCTGAGTGACAGGGGCTCTGGCGAATCATGTCGCGTCTTTTTGATCAACAGGGGCTCTGGCGAATCGTGTCGAACTCTCTGTTCCTCCTCCTCCTCCGGGACCTCTTCATCAGCTGAGCAGAGACAATATATATATATATATATTAGTACACACACCATGCAGCAGACAACACCTGAGCGCACATCCGCTGCCTCACCTCCCATCACTCTCCATTTGTTGCTGGTCCTGAAGGCTTCCAGGCGTTTGATCTCATCTGGACGCTCGTCTATCACCTCAGCAACCTGACACACAATACAGAGCGAGAGACACAGGTGAGTGGATCAGAGCACTAGCTAGCCACTCTAAAGTGATGTTTATGGTAAAGGTCAGCCCAACTGAAAACAAAGTGATAGTGAAGTTAGCTAGTTATGTAGCATTATTTACCACTGGCGCCTCCTCCTCCTCTTCCTCCTCTTCGTTCCCCTTCTCCTCGTGGGTCAGCTGTTTCCAATCCACGTCGTCATCTACTATCTTCATCCTGCTCAGACCGAGTAACAGAGCGGTTAGAAACTACTGCCAAATAACAACAAGTTCACTTTTTTTATGCTAGCCAGATAGTTAACTAGCTACTGGAGTCGCCAACAGAGATGAAACTACAGCGAAACATCGACCAGTTAAGTTTGTTATGCTAGCCAGCTAACGTTATCACAGTGTAGTAGGGCTAGCAGGCTAACGTCGCTATGTAGCTAACGTTAGCTATCTGCCTGACTGTTTAACTCTATATTCCCCCGGTGATTTCACACCTACTCACCCCTTTCCTGTAGCTTTAATGCATTTCTTTTTAGCCTTCTTCTCCCTTGACTTCTTGGCGTCTCCATCTGCGGATAAATAACGTTTCAGATACTCGGATTTGGAGAGAGACGCTCCTTTACTGTCATTCGTGGACGCAGCCATTTTGAAAACAGTCCACCTACGTAGGGAACGGAGAGGACCGAGGGACAAACAGTGCAATGAACGTCACGAAATGCCGCGTTTTCTATTTTGTTTTGTCAATGAAGAGTAGACTTCATAAATATTCAGCCCTGGAAGAAATTAAGAGACAACTGCAAAATTATCAGTTTCTCTGGTTTTACTATTTATAGGTCTGTGTTTGGGTAAAATGAATATATTTATTTTATTCTATAAACTACTGACAACATTTCTCCCAAATAAAAATATAGTCATTTAGAGCATTTATTTGCAGAAAATGACAACTGGTCAAAAAAATAATAATAATATGCAGTGTTGTCAGACCTCGAATAATGCAAAGAAAATAAATTCATATTAATTTTTAAACAATACTAATGTTTTAACTTAGAAAGAGTTCAGAAATCAATATTTGTTGGAATAACCCTGGTGGGTGAGTGAGAAGGGGACCACAGCCCCTAAAAGTATTTTTAGGGACCATGACAGCGACACCAAAGCCAAGATGTGTGATGAAAATGTAACTGTTGATGACTGTTATATTACATCACTTCCTTAAATGATACGACTGCTCAAGACACACTGTGAAAAATACAACTTCAGTATCTATGTTGGCTGGACTTTAATTGGGAAGTTGTTGAGTTGACATGGACCTACTTCACTAACCCAAAGATTTTGCTCAATGGGAGTTGAATTTCACTTTTTAATTTTCTCAGTGAACTTTAAATATTGAACTTTGCTTTTGCAACACAAATAGCTGAGGAGAGAGATATTCATTTGCTGTGGCCCAGTGCACTACTTTTTGTGAGATTTTTATTTAAATGTATTAATATATTTTTTTTATTCTGATTTGTCAGGGGGTGCTGCAGCACACTCGGCACCCCTACTTCCCGAGGCTATGCCTCCAGCGCTGTGACAGGTTTGAAGAAAATAGATTTTCCATTTGTACCGTGTTTACCAATTTATTGTGTAACATTGTATCACGTTATTCAGCTCTTCATTGCTGTTGATACTATGTAATGCCTCAAATTGTAAATAAACTAATTAGACAGAAGTTACACTTCCTGTGTCTGTCAGGCTCCGTCGGGAGAGACCAGCCTCCCCTGTACCCAGCCGTCTGTCCATGAAGAGTGAGCAGTCTATGGATCCTGTTGAAACACAAGTAATATCAACACATGTTGGTGGCTGGAGATATCCCTCCAGTGGTGTGGAGGCTGTGCTTTGGCAAAGTGGGTGGGGTTATATCCTACCTGTTTGGCCCTGTCCGGGGGTATCATCGGATGGGGCGACAGTGTCTCCTGACCCCTCCTGTCTCAGCCCCAGTATTTATGCTGCAGTAGTTTATGTGTCGGGGGGCTAGGGTCACTCTGTCACATCTGGAGTATTTCTCTTGTCTTTTCCAGTGTCCTGTGTGAATTTAAATATGCTCTCTCTAATTCTCTCTTTCTCTCTTTCTCTCGGAGGACCTGAGCCCTAGGACCATGCCTCAGGACTACCTGGCTTGATGACTCCTTGCTGTCCCCAGTTCACCTGGCCGTGCTGCTGCTCCAGTTTCAACTGTTCTCCCTGCAGCTATGAAACCCTGACCTGTTCACCGGACGTGCTACCTGTCCCAGACCTGTTGTCCCAGACCTGCTGGAACCCTGACCTCGACTCTTCTTCTTAATTCACACAGTTACTAGTATCATTGAAGCACTTCCTATTGCTTCCACTAGATGTCCCCCAGTCTTTACAAAGTGATTTGAGCCTTCTGGACTGTGAACTGAATGAATGAGACGCTGTGGAAAGTGATCACATGAGATGGGCCATCACCATTATGGCGCGGCGCCCTGGCTACCCTCCCCTTTCGAAACGTTTTGAAAGACAATGCAATCATCCCCCCTTGAATCTTATTGGGCTCTGGTTGAAAAAGGCTCCTAAAGATTTATGTTATACAACGTTTGACATGTTTGAACAGAACCGAATTAAAAAGCATTTTTCGAAAGAGGTGTCCCGACACGATTTGAACTTTTGGTGCAGCCTTCAGAACGTAACAAGAACAAGCTATTGGAACATAAAGGATTAACTTTTTGACGAATAAATACATTTGTTGTGGACCTGATTCTGGGTGCTTTCTGATGAAGACAATCAGAGTGAGGATTGTGGTAATAGTATACAAGACTAGATTTCGATATATCGATTGTTCCAAGATGGCGCTGACCTGTATTGCTAGCCTATTTTCTGAGTATCGCATCCCTTTTTGGTTGCAAAGTGTGATTACCCAGTAAGTTATTTTAAAATCTGGCATTACAGGTGCTTTCAAGAGATATTCATCTATAAATCTTAGAATGACAATATTACATTTTTAAAATAAGTTTCGAATAAGTAATTTAGTACATTGTAGCGCTGTTTCACCGGACGCATTTGAGGGAAAATAGTTAGTCAATGTTACAAGCCGATGTAAAATTCTGTTTTTATATAAATATGAACTTTGATCGAACAAAGAATGCATGTATTGTGTAACATGATGTCCTAGGAGTGTCATCTGATGAAGTTTGTAAAAGGTTATCTGTGCATTTAGCTGTTTTTTTGTTATTTATGATGCATGCTGGTTGGTGGGATCGCCTATGTGGCTACTTTTATGATATACTCCTCTAACATAATCTAATGTTTTGCTTTTTGCTGTAAAGCCTTTTTGAAATCGGACAACGGGGTTTTGATTCCAGGAGGGTGTATCTATAAAACTGCATAACATAGTCCTATATTTGAAAAAATATATATATTACATTTCGTTATGCTTGTGGCGATAGGATTTTTTTTACTGAATGTCCGTCCCTGTATACGACGATCAAATCAGATTTTTACAACCCTCCAGACGAGGCTTCAATGCCATACAACTCTCCTTCCGTGGCCTCCAACTGCTCTTAATACAGGTAAAACTAATGCATGCTTCTTCAACTGATCACTACCGCACCTGCCAGCCCGTCCAGCATCACTACTCTGGACTCTCTGACTTAGAAATATGTGGACAACTACAAATACCTAGGTGTGTCTGTGGTTGGACTGTAAACTCTCCTTCCAGACTCACATCAAACATCTCCAATCCAAGTTCAACGAATTGGTTCCAATGTTTTCGAGAACAGCATCCTTCACTCATACTGCCAAACATACCTCGTAAATAACTGACCATCCTACCAATCCTCGACTTCACGATGTAATTTTACAAAATAGCCTCCAATACCCTTACTCAATAAACTGGATGCAGTCTATCACAGTGCCATCCGTTTTGTCACCAAAGCCCCATACTACTCCACCACTCGCGACTTGTACGCTCTGCGTTGGCTGGCCCTCTTCTTCATTTGCCTAGCCAAACCCACTGGCTCCAGGTTCATCTACAAGACCCTGCTAGGTAAGTCTCCCCTTATCTCAGCTCACTGGTCACCATAGCAGCACCCACCTGTGGCGACGCGCTCCAGCAGGTATTCTCTGGTCACCCCCAAACCTTCAATTCCTCCTTTATCTCTCCTTCCAGTGCTCTCTGCTGCCAATGACTGGAACGAACTACAAAAAATCCTGAAACTGGAAACACTTATCTCCCTCACTGGTTTTAAGCACCAGCTGTCGAGCAGCTTTCACAGATCACTGCACCTGTACACTAGCCCATCTATAATTTAGCCTAAACAACTGCCTCTTCCCCACTGTATTTATTTATTTTGCTCCTTTGCACTCCATTATTTCTATTACTTTGCACTTTCTTCACTACAAATCTACCATTCCAGTGTTTTACTTGCTATATTGTATTCTTTGCCACCTATGGCCTTTTGCCTTTATCCCTTTATCTCACCTCATTTTACGCACATTGTGTTAGACTTATTTTTCTACTGTATTATTGACTTGTATGTTTGTTTTACTCCATGTGAACTCTGTTTGTTGTATGTGTGAACTGCTTGCTTTATCTTGGCCAGGACGCAATTGTAAGTGAGAATTTGTTCTCAACTTGCCTACCTGGTTAAATAAAGGTGAAATAAATAAAAATAAATAAAAAGATCCACCCCTTTTTTTTCAAGTTTCACCTAATATAACATACCCAAATCTATCTGCCTGTAGCTCAGGCCTGAAGCGATATGCATATTCTTGGTACCATTTGAAAGGAAACACTTTGAAGTTTGTGAAATGTAAAAGGAATGAGGAGAATATAACACAAAGATCTGGTAAAGATAATATAAAGAAAATACCAACCATTATTTTTGTATATTTAGTTGTACCACCTCATCTTTGAAATGCAAGAGAAACGGCATTAATGTATTATTCCAGCCCAGGTGCAATTTCGATTTTGGCCACTGAGATGGCAGCAGTGTATGTGTGCACAGTCGTGACCGATCCAATGAACCATTGGCATTTCTGTTCAAATGTTGTATCAAGACTGCCCGAAATTGACTTTTCTGTTCAAAATTGCACTCTCTCAAAATATCACAATAGCAATTGGTATTCCTTCACTGTAATAGCTGACGTAAATTGGACAGTGCAGTTAGATTAACAAGAATTTAGCTTTCTGCCAATATCAGATATGTCTATGTCCTGGGGAAATGTTCTTGTTACTTACAACCTCATGCTAATCACATTAGCCATACATTAGCTCAACTGTCTCGTGGATGGGACACCGATCGGGTAAAAAAAAAAGTAGGGCTTGGGATCAGAAAACCAGTCTGGTATCTGATGTGACCAACATTTTGCCTCATGCAGCATGACCAACATCCTTCCCGTATAGATGTTGATCAGGCTTTTGATTGTGACCTGTGAAATGTTATCCCATTTTCTTCAATGGCTGTGCCTTGGGGTTTGCTGCGATATTAGCGGGAACTGGAACACACTGTCATTCCACGTCGTCCAGAGCATCCCAAACATGCTCAATGGTGACATATCTGGTGAGAATGCAGCCCATGGAAGAACTGGGACATTTTCAGCTTCCAGGAATTGTGTGCAGATCCTTGCGGCATGGGGCCATGCATTATCATACTGAAACATGAGGTGATGCTGATAAATAGGAACCACAATGGCCCTCAGGATTTCATCCACGGTATCTCTGTGCATTCAAATTAAATCCATAAAATGCAATTGTGTTGGTTGTCCGTAGCTTGTGCCAAGCCCACGCGTTTTCATCAGGTCTCAGACAATCCAGCAGGTGAATGCCGGGTGTGGTGGTCCTTGTCTGGCGTGGTTATGTGTGGTCTGGGGTTAACCAGTTGGATGTTCTGCTCAAATTCATTAAAAAAAATTGAAGGCAGCTTATGGTAGAGAAATTAACATTCAATTCTCTGGCAACATCTCTGGTGGACATTCCTGCAGTCGGCGTTTAATTGCCACTGCTCCCTCAAAATTTGTGGCATTATGTTGTGTGTGGAAAACTGCACATTTTAGAATTTCTGTATTGATCATGCTGTGTAATCCACTTCTGATATGCCACACTTGTCAGGTGGATGGATTATCTTGGCAAGGAGAAATGCTCACTAACAGGGATATAAACAAATTTGTGAACAAAATTGGAGAAATAAGCTTTTTGTACATATGGAACGTTTAAGGAACTTTTATTTCCAGCTCATGACACATGGGACCAACATGTTTACATGTTGCGTTTATATTTTTGTTGAATGTAATTAAAGTTTTATTAAGCATTGATCACATAAAGTCGATATTTGATTCACCTCTGAGTTTAGTTATGTTTTGCTTTTTAACCTCCGAAGTTTAAAACAGTAAGCCTTGCAAAGGACGGGGCTAGCAGTAACCTCCTGTTCCTCTCCCAAAGGCTGGGCCCTGTTATTTTATTTTAGCAAAATCTAAATAATCAAGAAATGAAATAAGGATTTATTCTAGCAGTTCAGCTGTTGGTCTGTGTAATAATACAGTGAGTAGTCAACCAGAAGAAAAAACCTCAAATCTATAAGTAGGACTTGAAATAGCCTTCCACACTGAATAATGTCCACACAAAGGAAATTTGATGAGCAATACAATATCTCTTAAAAAGTATCTCTCTTGATGGGCAATTCAATATCTGCTAAACGTCTTCTCTTGATGATCAATACAATATCTCTAAAAGGTATTTAAAGTTGACATTTGATGGTAAACAAGAAATGCGTTGATATAGGTTAACATCGTTGATATAGGTTAACACGTTGACGTATCGTTAACACGTTGACATAGGTTAACACGTTGATATTCGCGTTAACACGTTGATATACGTTAAACCTCGTTGATATCGTTAACTTATCGTTGACATAGGTTAACATTTCGTTGATATACGTTAACACGTTGATATGGTCTAACGTTGACGTTACCGTTGACATAGGTTAACATGTTGACATAGGTTAATGCTACATTGATATAGGTGCTACACGTTGACGCAGGTTAACAGTTGAGATAGGTTAACACGTTGATATGGTTAACTACGTTGACATAGGTTCCACGTTATATACGTTGCGAACACGTTGATATAGGTTAACTTACGTTGATGTAGGCGAAACCACGTTGATATAGGTTAACTACGTTGATAGGTTAACCGTTGACTATCGTTAACACGTTGATATCGTTAACATGCCGTTGATATGGTTAACACGTTGATATAGGTTAACACGTTGATATCACGTTAACACGTTGATATACGTCTTTAACACCTTGATAGGTTAAACGTTGATATAGGTTAACCGTTGATATAGGTTAACTACGTTGATATAGGTTAACACGTTGATATAGGGAACACGTTGATATAGCGAACACGTCTGAAGCGTAACTTTGCGTTGACATAGGGTAATCTCGTTGACATAGGGTTTAACCGTTGATATAGGTGCTATCGTTGATACGTTAACAAGTTGATATAGGCAACAATTTTTTGATATAGGTTAGTATATATTCTGCTGACACTCTCAGTCTGAAGGTTCGTAGGCAGACATTTGGGACTCAGACACATGTTCTTAATGTTATTCCTCAACTCTGCTGATATGCTAGAAACATTAGTATATCACGCAGGTAAAGGATTCATTATTAAACCCCCCCTCCCCGTAGAAATGAACCAGGATGCCGGGGTATTATGGGTGCGTCCCAGCCCTTACTTACTGTAGGTACCAATGACCTTCTAAAGGCTCCGGGTGGAAAATACCTGCATTAGCAGAGCTACAGAGCGAGGTCTAAGAGTGGTGTGAGTAGCTATAGCAGCACTCACAGCACCTAAATAAGAATATGCTATTTGAGTAGGTAGAACTGGGTTTCAAATAATGTTTGAAATCTTCCCAAATACTCTCCGTGTTTTAGCGAGCTTGCCTGGAGTGCCCGTGGGTGGGGTTAAGACTTTTAAAGTGTTTCTGTGGTTCCATCGCAACAGGCAAGATCAATCGCGACAGCTAATAGAACTTGACATTATTTCAAATGAGTATTTGGACCCGGTGTATTAGGGTTTGGGTGAAGAGAGAATGTTAGTAAGTTGATATTTGTTTGCCAGTTGCTCTAATTTGCTAGGTAGAAGCAATGTGGAGGAGTTGATCTGGAGTTTGGCTGTATGGCGGACCGGGCGGGTGGCTCTTAGAAGTCGCAGTCACACTTATGGGCTGGTGGATACAAAAACCACTTAACCAGGCAGAGTGTACCCAGTTGGCATTCGGAAAGAAGGGGGGCCCAGGGCAGGAGTCGCTGCGGACTCCCAGCCAGCCAGGTCTGTAAGCATTAAAGGTAGAAACATTAATTATTTTTAATTTTGTGGAGGAAGGTTTTTTCAACCGACTGGCTCTTTAATATTTTAGACCTACAGCTCTTTACCTGCTCTGAATGGTAGGGGGGGGGGGGGGGGAGGAGAGGGGCTTTCAAAAATTGTGGGGTTTTTTGTAGCAGAGAGAAGGTTCTCTTTTATTGAGAGGAAAGCACTGGTACTTGGAACCGTACATGAATGGGTCGCCAGGTCGTAGTGCAGGTTAATATGAGGTAAGAGAGAGAAAAACATAAAGCCCCAAATCCACACCATTTCGAATTCTAATATGACTAGCACACACCCACACCACACATCCCTAAACACACACACACACCCTCACCTAAAAGAGCAACTTCGTTATGAACAGAAGCATCTATTCTCCAGGGATGTATTTACAGGTGTGCCTTGCACTGTATTTGATGCTTCTTCCAGTCTTCCATCCTCCCTGACTTAGCCAAACACCACACACACACACACACACCACACAGCTACACACACACACACGCACACACACACACATCAACAAATACCAATTTTGCGTAGTGATAACAGCGGATTAGGCACATTCCACTGATCGACCAAGACCTCGCGAATGCACACTTACATCGCACGCACGCACGCCGAATAACACACACGACACACAGCACAGCCACTTACCTCCTCTCAGTCTGTCGCAGACCTAGCCCAAAGACAAATGGTGGAAGACTCAACTTGGAACAAAACCCACAGTGTCCTCTCTGCGTTCCACTCTCTTCTTCCTCCTCCTTCTTAATCCCTCCTTCCTCGACCCTGAAAACAAAGACAGGAGCGAAAGAAGCTAGAACAAGAGAGAAGAAGAGAAAACAGACTGAAGGGTCCTGGTGAGATGGGAGGAGAGGAGGAGAAGGGGGGGGAGGGAAGAGAGGAGAAGAGAGGTGTCGATTCACTGAGTGAGAATGGGAGGTGGGGGGGGAAGAAGTTCTCCTGTTGGATGGGGAGGAGGGGGGAGGAGGGGGGAGAGGGAGGAGGGGGGTGTCGGTCCTGGTGGAGATGGGAGGGGGGAGGAGGGAGGGGGGGGTGTTGGTCCTGGTGAGTGGGAGAGAGAGAGGGAGACAGAGGAGGGTAGAGAGGGAGAAGAGGGGGGGGTTGTCAGTCTGGTGGAGATGGGAGAGAGGAGGAGAGGGGGGGGGGGTGTCCTGGTGATGAGGGGGGGGTTTTACTGGTGGGGATGGGGGGGGGGGGGGGGGGAGGAGAGAGGAGGGTTCTCTGGTGGATGGGGGGGGGGGGGGGGGGGGGGGGGGGGGGGGGATATCGGTCTGAGACCGTGCAGGCGTGTGTGCGTTGGTGTGTGTTTTTGTTTAGATTTGTGAGAACCGTGGGCCCTGACAGACAGCGGTGAGAAGAACTCGCTTCATTGAGAAAAGTGACAACCCCAAACCATGATTATTTGTACTGTATCTTCCAGAGATAAAAACTTCTATTGATTTTCTGAGGGGCCCCACCATGCATGGGGATTTGTTGCCATGCAGGGGATCTGGGTGGCCCCGTGCGGAGCAGGAGAGAGATTAGTGGAATCCCAGCTAGGGGGGGAGGGTAAAATTCCCGTGATTACTGGGATGTTACCGGTCCGGGACTTGAGTGTTGATGTTGGTGTTTTCATGAATGAATGCCACGTGCACCTGCACACACACTGGCGGAGAGTGAAAGAGAGCGATCCACCTCACTAGTCTGACACTATAAAAATACGGTATATTATTATCCTTCTCTCTCTACAGTATATTATTATCCTTCTCTCTCTCTCTACAGTATATTATTATCCTTCTCTCTCTCTACAGTATATTATTATCCTTCTCTACTCTCTCTACAGTATATTATTATCCTACTCTCTCTACAGTATATTATTATTCTTCTCTCTCTACGGTATATTATTATTCCTTCTCTCTCTCCAGTGTATGATTATCCTTCTCTCTCTCTACAGTATGTTATTATCCTTCTCTCTCTCTACAGTATATTATTATCCTTCTCTCTCTCTCTACATATATTATTATCCTTCTCTCTCTCTACAGTATATTATTATCCTTCTCTCTCCTACATTATATTATTATCCTTTCTCTCTCTACAGTATATTATTATCCTTCTCTCTCTACAGTATATTATTATCCTTCTCTCTCTCTCACAGTATATTATTATCCTTCTCTCTCTCTACAGTATATTATTATCCTTCTCTCTCTACAGTATATTATTATCCTTCTCTCTCTCTGCAGTATATTATTATCCTTCTCTCTCTCTGCGGTATATTATTATCCTTCTCTCTCTCTACAGTATATTATTATCCTTCTCTCTCTCTCTCACAGTATATTATTGTCCTTCTCTCTCTCTACAGTATATTATTATCCTTCTCTCTCTCTCTACAGTATATTATTATCCTTCTCTCTCTCTACAGTATATTATAATCCTTCTCTCTCTCTCTACAGTATATTATTATCCTTCTCTCTCTCTACAGTATATTATTATCCTTCTCTCTCTACAGTATATTATTATCCTTCTCTCTCTTAAAGTATATTATTATAATTCTCTCTCTACAGTATATTATTATCATTCTCTCTCTCCTACAGTATATTATTATCCTTCTCTCTCTCTCTACAGTATATTATTATCCTTCTCTCTCTACAGTATATTATCATCCTTCTCTCTCTCTCTACAGTATATTATTATCCTTCTCTCTCTCTACAGTATATTATTATCCTTCTCTCTCTACAGTATATTATTATCCTTCGCTCTCTACATTAAATTATTATCTTTCTCTCTCTCTACAGTATATTATTATCCTTCTCTCTCTCTACAGTATATTATTATCCTTCTCTCTCTCTCTACAGTATATTATTATCCTTCTCTCTCTCACAGTATATTGTTATCCTTCTCTCTCTCACAGTATATTATTATCCTTCTCTCTCTACAGTATATTATTATCCTTCTCTCTCTCTACAGTATATTATTATCCTTCTCTCTCTACAGTATATTATTATCCTTCTCTCTCTACAGTATATTATATCCTTCTCTCTCTCTACAGTATATTATTATCCTTCTCTCTCTCTCTACAGTATATTATTATCCTTCTCTCTCTCTACAGTATGTTATTATCCTTCTCTCTCTACAGTATATTATTATCCTTCTCTCTCTACAGTATATTATTATCCTTCTCTCTCTCTCTACAGTATATTATTATCCTTCTCTCTCTACAGTATATTATTATCCTTCTCTCTCTCTACAGTATATTGTTATCCTTCTCTCTCTACAGTATATTATTATCCTTCTCTCTCTACAGTATATTATTATCCTTCTCTCTCTCTACAATATATTATTATCCTTCTCTCTCTCTACAGTATATTATTATCCTTCTCTCTCTCACAGTATATTATTATCCTTCTCTCTCTCTACAGTATATTATTATCCTTCTCTCTCTCTACAGTATATTATTATCCTTCTCTCTCTCTACAGTATATTATTGTCCTTCTCTCTCTCTCACAGTATATTATTATCCTTCTCTCTCTCTACAGTATATTATTATCCTTCTCTCTCTCTACAGTATATTATTATCCTTCTCTCTCTCTACAGTATATTATTATCCTTCTCTCTCTCTACAGTATATTATTATCCTTCTCTCTCTCTACAGTATATTATTATCCTTCTCTCTCTCTCTACAGTATATTATTATCCTTCTCTCTCTCTACAGTATATTATTATCCTTCTCTCTCTCAGTATATTATTATCCTTCTCTCTCTACAGTATATTATTATCCTTCTCTCTCTCTCTACAGTATATTATTATCCTTCTCTCTCTCTACAGTATATTATTATCCTTCTCTCTCTCTACAGTATATTGTTATCCTTCTCTCTCTCTACAGTATATTATTATCCTTCTCTCTCTACAGTATATTATTATCCTTCTCTCTCTCTACAGTATATTATTATCCTTCTCTCTCTACAGTATATTATTATCCTTCTCTCTCTACAGTATATTATTATCCTTCTCTCTCTACAGTATATTATTATCCTTCTCTCTCTCTCTACAGTATATTATTATCCTTCTCTCTCTACAGTATGTTATTATCCTTCTCTCTCACTCTACAGTATATTATTATCCTTCTCTCTCTCTACAGTATATTATTATCCTTCTCTCTCTACAGTATATTATTATCCTTCTCTCTCTACAGTATATTATTATCCTTCTCTCTCTCTACAGTATATTATTATCCTTCTCTCTCTACAGTATATTATTATCCTTCTCTCTCTACAGTATATTATTATCCTTCTCTCTCTACAGTATATTATTATCCTTCTCTCTCTCTACAGTATATTATTATCCTTCTCTCTCTACAGTATATTATTATCCTTCTCTCTCTCTCTACAGTATATTGTTATCCTTCTCTCTCTCTACAGTATATTATTATCCTTCTCTCTCTACAGTATATTATTATCATTCTCTCTCTCTACAGTATATTATTATCCTTCTCTCTCTCTACAGTATATTATTATCCTTCTCTCTCTCTACAGTATATTATTATCCTTCTCTCTCTCTACAGTATATTATTATCCTTCTCTCTCTCTACAGTATATTATTATCCTTCTCTCTCTCTACAGTATATTATTATCCTTCTCTCTCTCTACAGTATATTATTATCCTTCTCTCTCTACAGTATGTTATTATCCTTCTCTCTCTCTACAGTATATTATTATCCTTCTCTCTCTACAGTATATTATTATCCTTCTCTCTCTACAGTATATTATTATCCTTCTCTCTCTCTCTACAGTATATTATTATCCTTCTCTCTCTCTACAGTATATTATTATCCTTCTCTCTCTCTACAGTATATTATTATCCTTCTCTCTCTCTACAGTATATTATTATCCTTCTCTCTCTCTACAGTATATTATTATCCTTCTCTCTCTCTACAGTATATTATTGTCCTTCTCTCTCTCTACAGTATATTATTATCCTTCTCTCTCTCTACAGTATATTATTATCCTTCTCTCTCTCTACAGTATATTATTATCCTTCTCTCTCTCTCTACAGTATATTATTATCCTTCTCTCTCTACAGTATATTATTATCCTTCTCTCTCTCACAGTATATTATTATCCTTCTCTCTCTCACAGTATATTATCTCTCTCTCTATCTCTCTCTACAGTATATTATTATCCTTCTCTCTCTCTACAGTATATTATTATCCTTCTCTCTCTCTACAGTATATTATTATCCTTCTCTCTCTCTACAGTATATTATTATCCTTCTCTCTCTCTACAGTATATTATTGTCCTTCTCTCTCTCTACAGTATATTATTGTCCTTCTCTCTCTACAGTATATTATTATCCTTCTCTCTCTCTACAGTATATTATTATCCTTCTCTCTCTCTACAGTATATTATTATCCTTCTCTCTCTCTCTACAGTATATTATTATCCTTCTCTCTCTCTACAGTATATTATTATCCTTCTCTCTCTCTACAGTATATTATTATCCTTCTCTCTCTCCAGTATATTATTATCCTTCTCTCTCTACAGTATATTATTATCCTTCTCTCTCTCTACAGTATATTATTATCCTTCTCTCTCTACAGTATATTATTATCCTTCTCTCTCTCTACAGTATATTATTATCCTTCTCTCTCTCTACAGTATATTATTATCCTTCTCTCTCTCTGCAGTATATTATTATCCTTCTCTCTCTCTACAGTATATTATTATCCTTCTCTCTCTCTACAGTATATTATTATCCTTCTCTCTCTCTACAGTATATTATTATCCTTCTCTCTCTACAGTATATTATTATCCTTCTCTCTCTACAGTATGTTATTATCCTTCTCTCTCTACAGTATATTATTATCCTTCTCTCTCTGACAGTATATTATTATCCTTCTCTCTCTACAGTATATTATTATCCTTCTCTCTCTACAGTATATTATTATCCTTCTCTCTCTCTACAGTATATTATTATCCTTCTCTCTCTACAGTATATTATTATCCTTCTCTCTCTCTACAGTATATTATTATCCTTCTCTCTCTCTACAGTATATTATTATCCTTCTCTCTCTCTACAGTATATTATTATCCTTCTCTCTCTACAGTATATTATTATCCTTCTCTCTCTCTACAGTATATTATTATCCTTCTCTCTCTACAGTATATTATTATCCTTCTCTCTCTCTACAGTATATTATTATCCTTCTCTCTCTCTACAGTATATTATTATCCTTCTCTCTCTCTCTACAGTATATTATTATCCTTCTCTCTCTACAGTATATTATTATCCTTCTCTCTCTCTACAGTATATTATTATCCTTCTCTCTCTCTACAGTATATTATTATCCTTCTCTCTCTGCAGTATATTATTATCCTTCTCTCTCTCTACAGTATATTATTATCCTTCTCTCTCTCTACAGTATATTATTATCCTTCTCTCTCTCCAGTATATTATTATCCTTCTCTCTCTCTACAGTATATTATTATCCTTCTCTCTCTCTACAGTATATTATTATCCTTCTCTCTCTACAGTATATTATTATCCTTCTCTCTCTACAGTATATTATTATCCTTCTCTCTCTACAGTATATTATTATCCTTCTCTCTCTACAGTATATTATTATCCTTCTCTCTCTACAGTATATTATTATCCTTCTCTCTCTACAGTATATTATTATCCTTCTCTCTCTCTACAGTATATTATTATCCTTCTCTCTCTCTACAGTATATTATTATCCTTCTCTCTCTCTACAGTATATTATTATCCTTCTCTCTCTCTACAGTATATTATTATCCTTCTCTCTCTCTACAGTATATTATTATCCTTCTCTCTCTACAGTATATTATTATCCTTCTCTCTCTACAGTATATTATTATCCTTCTCTCTCTACAGTATATTATTATCCTTCTCTCTCTCTACAGTATATTATTATCCTTCTCTCTCTCTACAGTATATTGTTATCCTTCTCTCTCTCTACAGTATATTATTATCCTTCTCTCTCTACAGTATATTATTATCCTTCTCTCTCTCTACAGTATATTATTATCCTTCTCTCTCTCTACAGTATATTATTATCCTTCTCTCTC
Source organism: Salmo salar (assembly GCF_905237065.1). NCBI lineage: Eukaryota > Metazoa > Chordata > Actinopteri > Salmoniformes > Salmonidae > Salmo > Salmo salar. The sequence goes on from NC_059452.1 coordinate 110,006,841, forward strand.
TCTACAGTATATTATTATCCTTCTCTCTCTCTACAGTATATTATTATCCTTCTCTCTCTCTACAGTATATTATTATCCTTCTCTCTCTCACAGTATATTATTATCCTTCTCTCTCTACAGTATATTATTATCCTTCTCTCTCTCTACAGTATGTTATTATCCTTCTCTCTCTCTACAGTATATTATTATCCTTCTCTCTCTCTACAGTATATTATTATCCTTCTCTCTCTACAGTATATTATTATCCTTCTCTCTCTCTCTACAGTATATTATTATCCTTCTCTCTCTCTACAGTATATTATTATCCTTCTCTCTCTACAGTATATTATTATCCTTCTCTCTCTACAGTATATTATTATCCTTCTCTCTCTACAGTATATTATTATCCTTCTCTCTCTACAGTATATTATTATCCTTCTCTCTCTACAGTATATTATTATCCTTCTCTCTCTCTACAGTATATTATTATCCTTCTCTCTCTACAGTATGTTATTATCCTTCTCTCTCTCTACAGTATATTATTATCCTTCTCTCTCTACAGTATATTATTATCCTTCTCTCTCTACAGTATATTATTATCCTTCTCTCTCTACAGTATATTATTATCCTTCTCTCTCTCTACAGTATATTATTATCCTTCTCTCTCTACAGTATATTATTATCCTTCTCTCTCTCTACAGTATATTATTATCCTTCTCTCTCTCTACAGTATATTATTATCCTTCTCTCTCTACAGTATATTATTATCCTTCTCTCTCTCTACAGTATATTATTATCCTTCTCTCTCTCTACAGTATATTATTATCCTTCTCTCTCTCTACAGTATATTATTATCCTTCTCTCTCTACAGTATATTATTATCCTTCTCTCTCTCTACAGTATATTATTATCCTTCTCTCTCTCTACAGTATATTATTATCCTTCTCTCTCTCTACAGTATATTATTATCCTTCTCTCTCTCTACAGTATATTATTATCCTTCTCTCTCTCTACAGTATATTATTATCCTTCTCTCTCTCTACAGTATATTATTATCCTTCTCTCTCTCTACAGTATATTATTATCCTTCTCTCTCTCTACAGTATATTATTATCCTTCTCTCTCTACAGTATATTATTATCCTTCTCTCTCTGCAGTATATTATTATCCTTCTCTCTCTACAGTATATTATTATCCTTCTCTCTCACAGTATATTATTATCCTTCTCTCTCTCTACAGTATATTATTATCCTTCTCTCTCTCTACAGTATATTATTATCCTTCTCTCTCTACAGTATATTATTATCCTTCTCTCTCTCTACAGTATATTATTATCCTTCTCTCTCTCTACAGTATATTATTATCCTTCTCTCTCTACAGTATATTATTATCCTTCTCTCTCTCACAGTATATTATTATCCTTCTCTCTCTACAGTATATTATTATCCTTCTCTCTCTCTACAGTATATTATTATCCTTCTCTCTCTCTACAGTATATTATTATCCTTCTCTCTCTCTACATTATATTATTATCCTTCTCTCTCTCTACAGTATATTATTATCCTTCTCTCTCTCTACAGTATATTATTATCCTTCTCTCTCTCTACAGTATATTATTATCCTTCTCTCTCTCTACAGTATATTATTATCCTTCTCTCTCTACAGTATATTATTATCCTTCTCTCTCTACAGTATGTTATTATCCTTCTCTCTCTCTACAGTATATTATTATCCTTCTCTCTCTCTACAGTATATTATTATCCTTCTCTCTCTACAGTATATTATTATCCTTCTCTCTCTCTACAGTATATTATTATCCTTCTCTCTCTCTACAGTATATTATTATCCTTCTCTCTCTACAGTATATTATTATCCTTCTCTCTCTCTACAGTATATTATTATCCTTCTCTCTCTCTACAGTATATTATTATCCTTCTCTCTCTCACAGTATATTATTATCCTTCTCTCTCTTACAGTATATTATTATCCTTCTCTCTCTCTACAGTATATTATTATCCTTCTCTCTCTCTACAGTATATTATTATCCTTCTCTCTCTACAGTATATTATTATCCTTCTCTCTCTCTACAGTATATTATTATCCTTCTCTCTCTACAGTATATTATTATCCTTCTCTCTCTCTACAGTATATTATTATCCTTCTCTCTCTGCAGTATATTATTATCCTTCTCTCTCTCTACAGTATATTATTATCCTTCTCTCTCTCTACAGTATATTATTATCCTTCTCTCTCTACAGTATATTATTATCCTTCTCTCTCTCTACAGTATATTATTATCCTTCTCTCTCTACAGTATATTATTATCCTTCTCTCTCTACAGTATATTATTATCCTTCTCTCTCTCACAGTATATTATTATCCTTCTCTCTCTACAGTATATTATTATCCTTCTCTCTCTCTACAGTATATTATTATCCTTCTCTCTCTCTACAGTATATTATTATCCTTCTCTCTCTCTACAGTATATTATTATCCTTCTCTCTCTGCAGTATATTATTATCCTTCTCTCTCTGCAGTATATTATTATCCTTCTCTCTCTCTACAGTATATTATTATCCTTCTCTCTCTCTCTACAGTATATTATTATCCTTCTCTCTCTCTACAGTATATTATTATCCTTCTCTCTCTCTACAGTATATTATTATCCTTCTCTCTCTCACAGTATATTATTATCCTTCTCTCTCTCTACAGTATATTATTATCCTTCTCTCTCTCTACAGTATATTATTATCCTTCTCTCTCTACAGTATATTATTATCCTTCTCTCTCTCTACAGTATATTATTATCCTTCTCTCTCTCTACAGTATATTATTATCCTTCTCTCTCTCTCTACAGTATATTATTATCCTTCTCTCTCTACAGTATATTATTATCCTTCTCTCTCTACAGTATATTATTATCCTTCTCTCTCTGCGGTATATTATTATCCTTCTCTCTCTACAGTATATTATTATCCTTCTCTCTCTACAGTATATTATTATCCTTCTCTCTCTCTACAGTATATTATTATCCTTCTCTCTCTCTCTACAGTATATTATTATCCTTCTCTCTCTCTACAGTATATTATTATCCTTCTCTCTCTCTACAGTATATTATTATCCTTCTCTCTCTACAGTATATTATTATCCTTCTCTCTCTACAGTATATTATTATCCTTCTCTCTCTACAGTATATTATTATCCTTCTCTCTCTACAGTATATTGTTATCCTTCTCTCTCTACAGTATATTATTATCCTTCTCTCTCTACAGTATATTATTATCCTTCTCTCTCTCTTACAGTATATTATTATCCTTCTCTCTCTCTACAGTATGTTATTATCCTTCTCTCTCTCCAGTATATTATTATCCTTCTCTCTCTCTACAGTATATTATTATCCTTCTCTCTCTCTACAGTATATTATTATCCTTCTCTCTCTACAGTATATTATTATCCTTCTCTCTCTGCAGTATATTATTATCCTTCTCTCTCTACAGTATATTATTATCCTTCTCTCTCTACAGTATATTATTATCCTTCTCTCTCTCTACAGTATATTATTATCCTTCTCTCTCTCTACAGTATATTATTATCCTTCTCTCTCTCTACAGTATATTATTATCCTTCTCTCTCTACAGTATATTATTATCCTTCTCTCTCTCCACAGTATATTATTATCCTTCTCTCTCTGCAGTATATTATTATCCTTCTCTCTCTCTACAGTATATTATTATCCTTCTCTCTCTACAGTATATTATTATCCTTCTCTCTCTACAGTATATTATTATCCTTCTCTCTCTCTACAGTATATTATTATCCTTCTCTCTCTACAGTATGTTATTATCCTTCTCTCTCTCTACAGTATATTATTATCCTTTCTCTCTCTACAGTATATTATTATCCTTCTCTCTCTCTGCAGTATATTATTATCTTCTCTCTCTCTACAGTATATTATTATCCTTCTCTCTCTACAGTATATTATTATCCTTCTCTCTCTACAGTATATTATTATCCTTCTCTCTCTACAGTATATTATTATCCTTCTCTCTCTCTACAGTATATTATTGTCCTTCTCTCTCTTACAGTATATTATTATCCTTCTCTCTCTGCAGTATATTATTATCCTTCTCTCTCTACAGTATATTATTATCCTTCTCTCTCTCTACAGTATATTATTATCCTTCTCTCTCTGCAGTATGTTATTATCCTTCTCTCTCTCTGCAGTATGTTATTATCCTTCTCTCTCTACAGTATATTATTATCCTTCTCTCTCTACGGTATATTATTATCTTTCTCTCTCTCTACAGTATATTATTATCCTTCTCTCTCTCTACAGTATATTATTATCCTTCTCTCTCTTACAGTATATTATTATCCTTCTCTCTCTCTACAGTATATTATTATCCTTCTCTCTCTACAGTATATTATTATCCTTCTCTCTCTCTACAGTATATTATTATCCTTCTCTCTCTCTACGGTATATTATTATCCTTCTCTCTCTGCGGTATATTATTATCCTTCTCTCTCTCTACAGTATATTATTATCCTTCTCTCTCTCTACAGTATATTATTATCCTTCTCTCTCTACAGTATATTATTATCTTTCTCTCTCTACAGTATATTATTATCCTTCTCTCTCTCTACAGTATATTATTATCCTTCTCTCTCTGCAGTATATTATTATCCTTCTCTCTCTACAGTATATTATTATCCTTCTCTCTCTACAGTATATTATTATCCTTCTCTCTCTCTACAGTATATTATTATCCTTCTCTCTCTCTACAGTATATTATTATCCTTCTCTCTCTCTACAGTATATTATTATCCTTCTCTCTCTACAGTATATTATTATCCTTCTCTCTCTACAGTATATTATTATCCTTCTCTCTCTGCAGTATATTATTATCCTTCTCTCTCTGCGGTATATTATTATCCTTCTCTCTCTACAGTATATTATTATCCTTCTCTCTCTCTACAGTATATTATTATCCTTCTCTCTCTACAGTATATTATTATCCTTCTCTCTCTCTCTACAGTATATTATTATCCTTCTCTCTCTACAGTATATTATTATCCTTCTCTCTCTCTACAGTATGTTATTATCCTTCTCTCTCTCTACAGTATATTATTATCCTTCTCTCTCTCTGCAGTATGTTATTGTCCTTCTCTCTCTACAGTATGTTATTATCCTTCTCTCTCTACAGTATATTATTATCCTTCTCTCTCTTACAGTATATTATTATCCTTCTCTCTCTCTACAGTATATTATTATCCTTCTCTCTCTCTCCAGTATATTATTATCCTTCTCTCTCTCTACAGTATATTATTATCCTTCTCTCTCTCTACAGTATATTATTATCCTTCTCTCTCTCTACAGTATATTATTATCCTTCTCTCTCTACAGTATATTATTATCCTTCTCTCTCTGCAGTATGTTATTATCCTTCTCTCTCTACAGTATATTATTATCCTTCTCTCTCTCTACAGTATATTATTATCCTTCTCTCTCTCTGCAGTATATTATTATCCTTCTCTCTCTTACAGTATATTATTATCCTTCTCTCTCTCTACAGTATATTATTATCCTTCTCTCTCTCTGCGGTATATTATTGTCCTTCTCTCTCTCCGGTATATTATTATCCTTCTCTCTCTCTGCGGTATATTATTGTCCTTCTCTCTCTCTACGGTATGTTATTATCCTTCTCTCTCTGCAGTATATTATTATCCTTCTCTCTCTACGGTATATTATTATCCTTCTCTCTCTCTACAGTATATTATTATCCTTCTCTCTCTACAGTATATTATTATCCTTCTCTCTCTCTACAGTATGTTGTTGTCCTTCTCTCTCTCTACGGTATATTATTATCCTTCTCTCTCTGCGGTATATTATTGTCCTTCTCTCTCTCTACAGTATATTATTGTCCTTCTCTCTCTGCGGTATGTTATTGTCCTTCTCTCTCTGCAGTATATTATTATCCTTCTCTCTCTGCAGTATGTTATTATCCTTCTCTCTCTACAGTATATTATTATCCTTCTCTCTCTCTGCAGTATATTATTATCCTTCTCTCTCTCTACAGTATATTATTATCCTTCTCTCTCTCTACAGTATGTTATTATCCTTCTCTCTCTCTGCAGTATGTTATTGTCCTTCTCTCTCTCAGTATATTATTATCCTTCTCTCTCTCGCGGTATATTATTATCCTTCTCTCTCTGCGGTATGTTATTGTCCTTCTCTCTGCGGTATATTATTGTCCTTCTCTCTCTGCAGTATGTTATTATCCTTCTCTCTCTCTGCAGTATATTATTGTCCTTCTCTCTCTTACAGTATATTGTTGTCCTTCTCTCTCTGCGGTATATTATTATCCTTCTCTCTCTCTGCAGTATATTATTATCCTTCTCTCTCTCTGCAGTATATTATTGTCCTTCTCTCTCTACGGTATGTTTGTTGTCCTTCTCTCTCTCTGCAGTATGTTGTTGTCCTTCTCTCTACGTGTGTTATTGTCCTTCTCTCTCTGCAGTATATTATTATCCTTCTCTCTCTCTACGGTATATTATTATCCTTCTCTCTCTGCTGTATATTATTATCCTTCTCTCTCTGCAGTATATTATTATCCTTCTCTCTCTCAGTATGTTGTTGTCCTTCTCTCTCTCTACAGTATATTATTATCCTTCTCTCTCTCCGGTATATTGTTGTCCTTCTCTCTCTGCGGTATGTTATTGTCCTTTCTCTCTCTACGGTATGTTATTGTCCTTCTCTCTCTACGGTATGTTGTTGTCCTTCTCTCTCTGCGGTATATTGTTGTCCTTCTCTCTCTGCGGTATGTTATTATCCTTCTCTCTCTCTACAGTATGTTATTATCCTTCTCTCTCTCTGCGGTATGTTATTGTCCTTCTCTCTCTGCGGTATGTTGTTGTCCTTCTCTCTCTCCGGTATATTGTTGTCCTTCTCTCTCTCTCGCAGTATGTTATTATCCTTCTCTCTCTTGCAGTATGTTATTGTCCTTCTCTCTCACAGTATATTATTGTCCTTCTCTCTCTCTGCGGTATGTTATTATCCTTCTCTCTCTCACGGTATATTATTATCCTTCTCTCTCTACGGTATGTTATTGTCCTTCTCTCTCTCTGCGGTATGTTGTTGTCCTTCTCTCTCTGCGGTATGTTGTTGTCCTTCTCTCTCTGCGGTATGTTATTGTCCTTCTCTCTCTGCGGTATGTTGTTGTCCTTCTCTCTCTACAGTATATTATTATCCTTCTCTCTCTCTGCAGTATATTGTTATCCTTCTCTCTCTCCGGTATATTATTATCCTTCTCTCTCTCCGGTATATTATTATCCTTCTCTCTCTCTACGGTATGTTGTTGTCCTTCTCTCTCTCTCAGTATGTTGTTGTCCTTCTCTCTCTCGGTATGTTATTGTCCTTCTCTCTGCAGTATGTTATTGTCCTTCTCTCTGCAGTATGTTATTGTCCTTCTCTCTCTACGGTATGTTATTATCCTTCTCTCTCTCTACAGTATGTTATTATCCTTCTCTCTCTCTACGGTATATTATTGTCCTTCTCTCTCTGCGGTATGTTGTTGTCCTTCTCTCTCTGCGGTATGTTGTTGTCCTTCTCTCTCTGCGGTGTGTTGTTGTCCTTCTCTCTCTCCGGTATGTTATTGTCCTTCTCTCTCTACGGTATATTGTTATCCTTCTCTCTCTGCAGTATGTTATTATCCTTCTCTCTCTCCGGTATGTTGTTGTCCTTCTCTCTCTGCAGTATATTATTATCCTTCTCTCTCTCTACGGTATGTTATTGTCCTTCTCTCTCTCCGGTATGTTATTATCCTTCTCTCTCTGCGGTATGTTGTTGTCCTTCTCTCTCTGCGGTATGTTATTGTCCTTCTCTCTCTGCGGTATGTTGTTGTCCTTTCTCTCTGCGGTATGTTGTTGTCCTTCTCTCTCTACGGTATGTTGTTGTCCTTCTCTCTCTGCGGTATGTTATTGTCCTTCTCTCTCTCTGCGGTATGTTATTGTCCTTCTCTCTCTGCAGTATGTTATTGTCCTTCTCTCTCTCTACGGTATGTTATTGTCCTTCTCTCTCTGCGGTATGTTGTTGTCCTTCTCTCTCTGCGGTATGTTGTTGTCCTTCTCTCTCTGCGGTATGTTGTTGTCCTTCTCTCTCTCCGGTATGTTATTGTCCTTTCTCTCTCTGCAGTATGTTATTGTCCTTCTCTCTCTGCAGTATGTTATTGTCCTTCTCTCTCTCTACAGTATATTATTGTCCTTCTCTCTCTGCAGTATATTATTGTCCTTCTCTCTCTCTGCAGTATATTGTTGTCCTTCTCTCTCTCTACAGTATGTTATTGTCCTTCTCTCTCTCTACAGTATGTTGTTGTCCTTCTCTCTCTGCGGTGTGTTATTGTCCTTCTCTCTCCACGTATGTTATTGTCCTTCTCTCTCTGCGGTATGTTGTTGTCCTTCTCTCTCTACGGTATGTTATTGTCCTTCTCTCTCTACAGTATATTATTGTCCTTCTCTCTCTCTACAGTATATTATTGTCCTTCTCTCTCTCTCCGGTATGTTATTATCCTTCTCTCTCTGCGGTATGTTGTTGTCCTTCTCTCTCTCTGCAGTATATTGTTGTCCTTCTCTCTCTGCGGTATGTTGTTGTCCTTCTCTCTCTGCGGTATGTTATTGTCCTTCTCTCTCTCTACAGTATGTTGTTGTCCTTCTCTCTCTGCGGTATGTTATTATCCTTCTCTCTCTGCGGTATGTTGTTGTCCTTCTCTCTCTGCAGTATATTATTGTCCTTCTCTCTCTACGGTATGTTATTGTCCTTCTCTCTCTGCAGTATATTATTATCCTTCTCTCTCTGCGGTATATTGTTGTCCTTCTCTCTCTGCGGTATGTTATTGTCCTTCTCTCTCTCTGCAGTATGTTATTATCCTTCTCTCTCTCCGGTATATTATTGTCCTTCTCTCTCTGCGGTATGTTGTTGTCCTTCTCTCTCTGCGGTGTATTGTTGTCCTTCTCTCTCTGCGGTATGTTGTTGTCCTTCTCTCTCTGCGGTATGTTATTGTCCTTCTCTCTCTCTGCAGTATATTGTTGTCCTTCTCTCTCTGCGGTATGTTATTGTCCTTCTCTCTCTACGGTATGTTATTATCCTTCTCTCTCTCTGCAGTATGTTATTGTCCTTCTCTCTCTGCGTATATTGTTATCCTTCTCTCTCTCAGTATATTGTTGTCCTTCTCTCTCTCTGCAGTATATTGTTGTCCTTCTCTCTCTGCGGTATGTTGTTGTCCTTCTCTCTCTGCAGTGTGTTGTTGTCCTTCTCTCTCTGCGGTATATTATTGTCCTTCTCTCTCTGCAGTATGTTATTGTCCTTCTCTCTCTGCGGTATGTTATTGTCCTTCTCTCTCTGCAGTATGTTATTGTCCTTCTCTCTCTCTACGGTATATTATTATCCTTCTCTCTCTCTACGGTATGTTATTGTCCTTCTCTCTCTGCAGTATGTTATTGTCCTTCTCTCTCCTACGGTGTGTTGTTGTCCTTCTCTCTCACGGTATGTTATTGTCCTTCTCTCTCTGCGGTATGTTGTTGTCCTTCTCTCTCTGCGGTGTGTTGTTGTCCTTCTCTCTCTCCGGTATGTTGTTGTCCTTCTCTCTCTGCGGTATGTTGTTGTCCTTCTCTCTCTGCAGTATGTTATTGTCCTTCTCTCTCTGCGGTATGTTGTTGTCCTTCTCTCTCTCGGTATGTTATTGTCCTTCTCTCTACGGTATGTTGTTGTCCTTTCTCTCTCTGCGGTATGTTGTTGTCCTTCTCTCTCGCGTATGTTGTTGTCCTTCTCTCTGCGGTGTGTTATTGTCCTTCTCTCTCTGCGGTATGTTGTTGTCCTTCTCTCTCTGCGGTATATTGTTATCCTTCTCTCTCACGGTATGTTATTGTCCTTCTCTCTCTGCTGTATGTTATTGTCCTTCTCTCTCTCCGGTATATTGTTGTCCTTCTCTCTCTGCAGTATGTTGTTATCCTTCTCTCTCTGCAGTATGTTATTGTCCTTCTCTCTCTGCAGTGTGTTGTTGTCCTTCTCTCTCTGCGGTGTGTTGTTGTCCTTCTCTCTCTGCGGTATGTTGTTGTCCTTCTCTCTCTGCGGTATGTTGTTGTCCTTCTCTCTCTGCGGTATGTTATTGTCCTTCTCTCTCTACGGTATGTTATTGTCCTTCTCTCTCTGCAGTATGTTTTTTGTCCTTCTCTCTCTGCAGTATGTTGTTGTCCTTCTCTCTCTCTGCGGTATGTTATTGTCCTTCTCTCTCTCTGCGGTATGTTGTTGTCCTTCTCTCTCTCTGCAGTGTGTTATTGTCATTTCTCTCTCTACGGTATGTTGTTGTCCTTCTCTCTCTGCGGTATGTTATTGTCCTTCTCTCTCTCTGCAGTATGTTATTATCCTTCTCTCTCTTACAGTATGTTGTTATCCTTCTCTCTCTACGGTATGTTATTGTCCTTCTCTCTCTGCAGTATGTTGTTGTCCTTCTCTCTCTGCGGTGTGTTGTTGTCCTTTCTCTCTCTGCGGTATGTTGTTGTCCTTCTCTCTCTGCAGTATGTTGTTGTCCTTCTCTCTCTGCGGTATGTTGTTGTCCTTCTCTCTCTGCGGTATGTTGTTGTCCTTCTCTCTCTGCAGTATGTTATTGTCCTTCTCTCTCTGCAGTATATTATTGTCCTTCTCTCTCTCCGGTATGTTATTGTCCTTCTCTCTCTCTGCGGTATGTTATTGTCCTTCTCTCTCTCGGTATGTTGTTGTCCTTCTCTCTCTGCGGTGTGTTGTTGTCCTTCTCTCTCTGCGGTATGTTATTGTCCTTCTCTCTGCGGTATGTTGTTGTCCTTCTCTCTCTGCGGTATGTTGTTGTCCTTCTCTCTCTGCGGTATGTTGTTGTCCTTCTCTCTCTGCAGTATGTTATTGTCCTTCTCTCTCTGCGGTATGTTGTTGTCCTTCTCTCTCTTCGGTATATTGTTATCCTTCTCTCTCTGCGGTATGTTGTTGTCCTTCTCTCTCTGCGGTATGTTGTTGTCCTTCTCTCTCTGCGGTGTGTTGTTGTCCTTTCTCTCTGCGGTATGTTGTTGTCCTTCTCTCTCTCTACGGTATGTTGTTGTCCTTCTCTCTCTGCAGTATGTTGTTGTCCTTCTCTCTCTGCGGTATGTTATTGTCCTTCTCTCTCTGCAGTATGTTATTATCCTTCTCTCTCTGCGGTATGTTGTTGTCCTTCTCTCTCGCAGTATGTTGTTGTCCTTCTCTCTCTGCGGTGTGTTGTTGTCCTTCTCTCTCTGCGGTATGTTGTTGTCCTTCTCTCTCTGCAGTGTGTTGTTGTCCTTCTCTCTCTCTCGGTATGTTGTTGTCCTTCTCTCTCTCGCAGTATGTTATTGTCCTTCTCTCTCTCTGCGGTATGTTGTTGTCCTTCTCTCTCTCTACGGTATGTTGTTGTCCTTCTCTCTCTGCGGTATGTTGTTGTCCTTCTCTCTCTGCGGTGTGTTGTTGTCCTTCTCTCTCTGCGGTATGTTATTGTCCTTCTCTCTCCGGTATGTTATTGTCCTTCTCTCTGCACGGTATGTTATTGTCCTTCTCTCTCTGCGGTATGTTGTTGTCCTTCTCTCTCTGCGGTATGTTATTGTCCTTCTCTCTCTGCGGTATGTTATTGTCCTTCTCTCTCTGCAGTATGTTATTGTCCTTCTCTCTCTACGGTATGTTATTGTCCTTCTCTCTCTGCGGTATGTTATTGTCCTTCTCTCTCTGCGGTATATTGTTGTCCTTCTCTCTCTACGGTATGTTATTGTCCTTCTCTCTCTGCGGTATGTTGTTGTCCTTCTCTCTCTGCGGTGTGTTATTGTCCTTCTCTCTCTGCAGTATGTTGTTGTCCTTCTCTCTCTGCAGTGTGTTATTGTCCTTCTCTCTCTCTGCGGTATGTTATTGTCCTTCTCTCTCTGCAGTATGTTGTTGTCCTTCTCTCTCTGCGGTATGTTGTTGTCCTTCTCTCTCTACGGTATGTTATTGTCCTTCTCTCTCTCACAGTATGTTGTTGTCCTTCTCTCTCTGCAGTATGTTGTTGTCCTTCTCTCTCTACGGTATGTTGTTGTCCTTCTCTCTCTGCGGTATGTTATTGTCCTTCTCTCTCTGCGGTATGTTGTTGTCCTTCTCTCTCTGCAGTATGTTGTTGTCCTTCTCTCTCTGCGGTATGTTGTTGTCCTTCTCTCTCTGCGGTATGTTATTGTCCTTCTCTCTCTCTGCGGTATATTATTGTCCTTCTCTCTCTGCAGTATGTTGTTGTCCTTCTCTCTCTGCAGTATGTTGTTGTCCTTCTCTCTCTGCGGTATGTTGTTGTCCTTCTCTCTCTGCGGTGTGTTGTTGTCCTTCTCTCTCTGCGGTATGTTGTTGTCCTTCTCTCTCTCTGCGGTATGTTGTTGTCCTTCTCTCTCTGCGGTATGTTGTTGTCCTTCTCTCTCTTACGGTATGTTGTTATCCTTCTCTCTCTACGGTATATTATTATCCTTCTCTCTCTGCGGTATATTGTTGTCCTTCTCTCTCTGCGGTATGTTATTGTCCTTCTCTCTCTCTGCGGTGTGTTGTTGTCCTTCTCTCTCTGCGGTGTGTTGTTGTCATTCTCTCTCTGCGGTGTGTTGTTGTCCTTCTCTCTGCGGTATGTTGTTGTCTTCTCTCTGCGGTATGTTATTGTCCTTCTCTCTCTGCAGTATGTTATTGTCCTTCTCTCTCTACAGTATATTATTATCCTTCTCTCTCACAGTATATTGTTATCCTTCTCTCTCTCTACGGTATGTTATTGTCCTTCTCTCTCTGCAGTATGTTGTTGTCCTTCTCTCTGCGGTATGTTGTTGTCCTTCTCTCTCTTGCGGTTGTTGTCATTCTCTCTGCGGTGTGTTGTTGTCCTTCTCTCTCTGCGGTATGTTGTTGTCCTTCTCTCTCTGCGGTATGTTGTTGTCCTTCTCTCTCTACGGTATGTTATTGTCCTTCTCTCTCTGCAGTATGTTATTGTCCTTCTCTCTCTGCGGTATGTTGTTGTCCTTCTCTCTCTGCGGTATGTTGTTGTCCTTCTCTCTGCGGTGTGTTGTTGTCATTATCTCTCTGCGGTATGTTGTTGTCATTATCTCTGCGGTGTGTTGTTGTCCTTTCTCTCTCTGCGGTATGTTATTGTCCTTCTCTCTGCAGTATGTTGTTGTCCTTCTCTCTCTCTCGGTATGTTATTGTCCTTCTCTCTCTCTGCAGTATGTTGTTGTCCTTCTCTCTCTGCAGTATGTTGTTGTCCTTCTCTCTCTTACGGTATGTTGTTGTCCTTCTCTCTCTGCGGTATATTGTTGTCCTTCTCTCTCTCTACGGTATGTTGTTGTCCTTCTCTCTCTGCGGTATGTTGTTATCCTTCTCTCTCTGCGGTATGTTGTTGTCCTTCTCTCTGCGGTGTGTTGTTGTCCTTCTCTCTGCGGTGTGTTGTTGTCCTTTCTCTCTGCAGTATGTTGTTGTCCTTCTCTCTCTGCGGTGTGTTGTTGTCCTTCTCTCTCTGCGGTATGTTATTGTCCTTCTCTCTCTCTGCAGTATGTTGTTGTCCTTTCTCTCTCTGCGGTATATTGTTGTCCTTCTCTCTCTACGGTATGTTATTGTCCTTCTCTCTCTGCGGTATGTTGTTGTCCTTCTCTCTCTGCGGTATGTTGTTGTCCTTTCTCTCTGCGGTGTGTTGTTGTCATTCTCTCTCTGCGGTATGTTGTTGTCCTTCTCTCTCTGCGGTATGTTATTGTCCTTCTCTCTCTGCAGTATGTTGTTGTCCTTCTCTCTCTGCAGTATGTTATTATCCTTCTCTCTCTACAGTATGTTATTATCCTTCTCTCTCTTCAGTATGTTATTGTCCTTCTCTCTCTACAGTATGTTGTTGTCCTTCTCTCTCTGCGGTATGTTGTTGTCTTTCTCTCTCTGCGGTATGTTGTTGTCCTTTTCTCTCTGCGGTATGTTGTTGTCCTTCTCTCTCACGGTATGTTGTTATCCTTCTCTCTCTGCGGTATGTTATTGTCCTTCTCTCTCTTTCGGTATGTTATTGTCCTTCTCTCTCTGCAGTATGTTATTGTCCTTCTCTCTCTGCAGTATGTTATTGTCCTTCTCTCTCTCTGCGGTATGTTATTGTCCTTCTCTCTCTGCGGTGTGTTGTTGTCATTCTCTCTGCGGTATGTTGTTGTCCTTCTCTCTCTGCGGTATGTTGTTGTCCTTCTCTCTCTGCGGTATGTTGTTGTCCTTCTCTCTCTGCAGTATATTGTTGTCCTTCTCTCTCTCACGGTATATTATTGTCCTTCTCTCTCTGCGGTATGTTGTTGTCCTTCTCTCTCTGCGGTATGTTGTTGTCCTTCTCTCTCTGCGGTATGTTGTTGTCCTTCTCTCTCTGCGTGTGTTGTTGTCCTTCTCTCTCTGCAGTATGTTGTTGTCCTTCTCTCTCTACGGTATGTTGTTATCCTTCTCTCTCTACGGTATATTATTGTCCTTCTCTCTCTCTACGGTATGTTGTTGTCCTTCTCTCTCTGCGGTATGTTGTTGTCCTTCTCTCTCTGCAGTATGTTATTGTCCTTCTCTCTCTGCGGTATGTTGTTGTCCTTCTCTCTCTGCGGTATGTTGTTGTCCTTCTCTCTGCAGTATGTTGTTGTCCTTCTCTCTCTCGGTATGTTATTGTCCTTCTCTCTCTACGGTATGTTGTTGTCCTTCTCTCTCTGCAGTATGTTGTTGTCCTTCTCTCTCTACGGTATGTTGTTGTCCTTCTCTCTCTCAGTATGTTATTGTCCTTCTCTCTCTGCGGTATGTTGTTGTCCTTTCTCTCTCTGCGGTGTGTTGTTGTCCTTCTCTCTCTGCGGTGTGTTGTTGTCCTTCTCTCTCTGCGGTATGTTGTTGTCCTTCTCTCTGCGGTATGTTATTGTCCTTCTCTCTCTGCGGTATGTTGTTGTCCTTCTCTCTCTGCGGTATGTTGTTGTCCTTCTCTCTCTGCGGTATATTGTTGTCCTTCTCTCTCTCTTCGGTATGTTATTGTCCTTCTCTCTCTGCGGTATGTTGTTGTCATTCTCTCTCTGCGGTATGTTATTGTCCTTCTCTCTCTGCGGTATGTTGTTGTCCTTCTCTCTCTGCGGTATGTTGTTGTCCTTCTCTCTCTCGGTATGTTGTTGTCCTTCTCTCTCTCTGCAGTATGTTATTGTCCTTCTCTCTCTACGGTATGTTGTTATCCTTCTCTCTCTACGGTATGTTGTTGTCCTTCTCTCTCTGCGGTATGTTGTTGTCCTTCTCTCTCTGCGGTATGTTGTTGTCATTACTCTCTGCAGTATGTTGTTGTCCTTCTCTCTCTGCGGTATGTTGTTGTCCTTCTCTCTCTGCAGTATGTTATTATCCTTCTCTCTCTTCAGTATATTATTGTCCTTCTCTCTCTACGGTATATTATTATCCTTCTCTCTCTCTGCAGTATGTTATTGTCCTTCTCTCTCCGGTATGTTGTTATCCTTCTCTCTGCGGTATGTTGTTGTCCTTCTCTCTCTGCGGTGTGTTGTTGTCCTTATCTCTCTGCGGTGTGTTTTTGTCCTTCTCTCTGCGGTGTGTTATTGTCCTTCTCTCTCTACGGTATGTTATTGTCCTTCTCTCTCTGCGGTATGTTATTGTCCTTCTCTCTCTACGGTATGTTATTGTCCTTCTCTCTCTCGCAGTATGTTATTGTCCTTCTCTCTCTGCGGTATGTTGTTATTGCTTCTCTCTCTGCGGTATGTTATTGTCCTTCTCTCTCTGCGGTATGTTGTTGTCCTTCTCTCTCTCTGCGGTGTGTTGTTGTCATTCTCTCTCTGCGGTATGTTGTTGTCCTTCTCTCTCTGCGGTATGTTGTTGTCCTTCTCTCTCTGCGGTATGTTATTATCCTTCTCTCTCTGCAGTATATTATTATCCTTCTCTCTCTGCAGTATGTTATTGTCCTTCTCTCTCTGCGGTATGTTGTTATCCTTCTCTCTCTGCAGTATGTTGTTGTCCTTCTCTCTCTGCGGTATGTTGTTGTCATTCTCTCTCTGCGGTGTGTTGTTGTCCTTATCTCTCTGCGGTATGTTGTTGTCCTTCTCTCTCTGCGGTATGTTGTTGTCCTTCTCTCTCTACGGTATGTTATTGTCCTTCTCTCTCTGCGGTATGTTGTTATCCTTCTCTCTCTCCGGTATGTTATTATCCTTCTCTCTCTTGCAGTATGTTATTGTCCTTCTCTCTCTGCGGTATGTTGTTGTCATTTCTCTCTGCGGTGTGTTGTTGTCATTATCTGCGGTGTGTTGTTGTCATTATCTCTCTGCGGTGTGTTGTTGTCCTTTCTCTCTCTACGGTATGTTATTGTCCTTCTCTCTCTCTGCGGTATGTTGTTGTCCTTCTCTCTCTGCGGTATGTTATTGTCCTTCTCTCTCTGCGGTATGTTGTTGTCTTTCTCTCTCTCTGCGGTATGTTGTTGTCATTTCTCTCTCTGCGTGTGTTGTTGTCATTCTCTCTCTGCGGTGTGTTGTTGTCCTTCTCTCTCTGCAGTATGTTGTTGTCCTTCTCTCTCTGCGGTATGTTGTTGTCCTTCTCTCTCTGCAGTATGTTGTTGTCCTTCTCTCTCTTCAGTATGTTATTGTCCTTCTCTCTCTCTACGGTATATTGTTATCCTTCTCTCTCTGCGGTATGTTGTTGTCCTTCTTCTCTCTGCAGTATGTTGTTGTCCTTTCTCTCTGCGGTGTGTTGTTGTCGTTATCTCTCTGCGGTGTGTTGTTGTCCTTCTCTCTCTGCGGTATGTTGTTGTCCTTCTCTCTCTGCGGTATGTTATTATCCTTCTCTCTCTGCAGTATGTTGTTATCCTTCTCTCTCTGCAGTATATTATTGTCCTTCTCTCTCTCTGCGGTATGTTATTGTCCTTCTCTCTGCGGTATGTTATTGTCCTTCTCTCTCTCTGCGGTGTGTTGTTGTCCTTCTCTCTCTGCGGTATGTTGTTTTCCTTCTCTCTCTGCGGTATGTTGTTGTCCTTCTCTCTCTGCGGTATGTTGTTGTCCTTCTCTCTCTGCGGTATGTTGTTATCCTTCTCTCTCTACGGTATATTGTTGTCCTTCTCTCTCTGCAGTATATTATTGTCCTTCTCTCTCTGCGGTATGTTGTTGTCCTTCTCTCTCTGCGGTGTGTTGTTGTCCTTTCTCTCTCTGCAGTATGTTGTTGTCCTTCTCTCTCACGGTATGTTATTGTCCTTCTCTCTCTTCATTATGTTATTATCCTTCTCTCTCTCGGTATGTTATTATCCTTCTCTCTCTACAGTATGTTATTGTCCTTCTCTCTCTGCGGTATGTTATTGTCCTTCTCTCTCTGCGGTATGTTGTTGTCCTTCTCTCTCTGCGGTTATGTTGTTGTCCTTTCTCTCTGCGGTGTGTTGTTGTCCTTATCTCTCTCTGCGGTGTGTTGTTGTCCTTCTCTCTCTGCGGTGTGTTGTTGTCCTTCTCTCTCTGCGGTATGTTATTGTCCTTTCTCTCTACGGTATGTTATTATCCTTCTCTCTTGCAGTATGTTGTTGTCCTTCTCTCTCTGCGGTATGTTGTTGTCCTTCTCTCTACGGTATGTTATTGTCCTTCTCTCTCTGCGGTGTGTTGTTGTCCTTCTCTCTCTACGGTATGTTGTTATCCTTCTCTCTCTGCGGTATGTTATTGTCCTTCTCTCTCTGCAGTATGTTATTGTCCTTCTCTCTCTCGCGGTATGTTATTGTCCTTCTCTCTCTGCAGTATGTTGTTGTCCTTCTCTCTCTACGGTATGTTGTTGTCCTTCTCTCTCTGCGGTATGTTGTTGTCCTTCTCTCTCTCTACGGTATGTTGTTGTCCTTTCTCTCTCTACGGTATGTTGTTGTCCTTTCTCTCTCTGCGGTATGTTATTGTCCTTCTCTCTGCGGTATGTTGTTGTCCTTCTCTCTCTGCAGTATGTTGTTGTCCTTCTCTCTCTCTGCGGTATGTTGTTGTCCTTTCTCTCTCTGCAGTATGTTGTTGTCCTTCTCTCTCTGCGGTATGTTATTGTCCTTCTCTCTCTGCGGTATGTTGTTGTCCTTTCTCTCTCTGCAGTATGTTATTGTCCTTATCTCTCTGCGGTATGTTATTGTCCTTTTCTCTCTGCGGTATGTTGTTGTCCTTCTCTCTCTGCGGTATGTTGTTGTCCTTCTCTCTCCGGTATGTTGTTGTCCTTCTCTCTCTGCGGTATGTTTATTGTCCTTCTCTCTCTGCGGTATGTTGTTGTCCTTTATCTCTCTGCGGTGTGTTGTTGTCATTGTCTCTCTGCAGTGTGTTGTTGTCCTTCTCTCTCTGCGGTATGTTATTGTCCTTCTCTCTCTCGGTATGTTATTGTCCTTCTCTCTCTACAGTATGTTATTGTCCTTCTCTCTCTCACAGTATATTATTATCCTTCTCTCTCTTACAGTATGTTGTTGTCCTTCTCTCTCTGCGGTATGTTATTGTCCTTCTCTCTCTCTGCGGTGTGTTGTTGTCATTCTCTCTGCGGTGTGTTGTGTCATTTCTCTCTGCGGTATGTTGTTGTCCTTCTCTCTCTGCGGTATGTTGTTGTCCTTCTCTCTCTACGGTATGTTATTGTCCTTCTCTCTCTGCGGTATGTTATTGTCCTTCTCTCTCTGCGGTATGTTGTTATCCTTCTCTCTCTACGGTATGTTATTGTCCTTCTCTCTCTGCGGTATGTTGTTGTCCTTCTCTCTCTGCGGTGTGTTGTTGTCATTATATCTCTGCGGTGTGTTGTTGTCATTATCTCTCTGCGGTGTGTTGTTGTCCTTCTCTCTCTGCGGTATGTTGTTGTCCTTCTCTCTCTGCAGTATGTTATTGTCCTTCTCTCTCTGCAGTATATTGTTGTCCTTCTCTCTCTCCAGTATGTTATTATCCTTCTCTCTCTCGGTATGTTGTTGTCCTTCTCTCTCTGCGGTATGTTGTTGTCATTATCTCTGCGGTGTGTTGTTGTCATTATCTCTCTGCGGTGTGTTGTTGTCCTTCTCTCTCTGCGGTATGTTGTTGTCCTTCTCTCTCTGCAGTATGTTGTTGTCCTTCTCTCTCTGCGGTATGTTATTGTCCTTCTCTCTCTCTGCAGTATGTTATTATCCTTCTCTCTCTCTCGGTATATTGTTGTCCTTCTCTCTCCGGTATGTTATTGTCCTTCTCTCTCTCTGCGGTATGTTGTTGTCCTTCTCTCTCTGCGGTGTGTTGTTGTCATTATCTCTCTGCGGTGTGTTGTTGTCCTTCTCTCTGCGGTGTGTTGTTGTCCTTCTCTCTGCGGTATGTTGTTGTCCTTCTCTCTCTACGGTATGTTATTGTCCTTCTCTCTCTGCAGTATGTTATTATCCTTCTCTCTCTGCAGTATGTTATTGTCCTTCTCTCTCTGCAGTATGTTGTTGTCCTTCTCTCTCTACGGTATGTTGTTATCCTTCTCTCTCTCGCGGTGTGTTGTTGTCATTCTCTCTCTGCGGTATGTTGTTGTCCTTCTCTCTGCGGTGTGTTGTTGTCATTATCTCTCTGCGGTATGTTGTTGTCCTTCTCTCTCTGCGGTATGTTATTATCCTTCTCTCTCTTACAGTATGTTATTGTCCTTCTCTCTCCAGTATGTTATTATCCTTCTCTCTCTACAGTATGTTATTATCCTTCTCTCTCTCTGCGGTATGTTATTGTCCTTCTCTCTCTGCGGTGTGTTGTTGTCCTTCTCTCTCTGCGGTGTGTTGTTGTCATTCTCTCTCTGCGGTGTGTTGTTGTCATTCTCTCTCTGCGGTATGTTGTTGTCCTTCTCTCTCTGCGGTATGTTATTGTCCTTCTCTCTCTACGGTATGTTATTATCCTTCTCTCTCACAGTATATTATTATCCTTCTCTCTCTACAGTATGTTATTGTCCTTCTCTCTCTACGGTATGTTGTTGTCCTTTCTCTCTCACGGTATGTTGTTGTCCTTCTCTCTGCGGTATGTTATTGTCATTTCTCTCTCTGCGGTATGTTGTTGTCCTTCTCTCTCTGCAGTATGTTATTATCCTTCTCTCTTACGGTATATTATTGTCCTTCTCTCTCTGCGGTATGTTGTTGTCCTTCTCTCTCTACAGTATGTTGTTATCCTTCTCTCTCTGCGGTATGTTGTTGTCCTTCTCTCTCTGCGGTATGTTGTTGTCATTTTCTCTCTGCGGTGTGTTGTTGTCCTTCTCTCTCTCTGCGGTATGTTGTTGTCCTTCTCTCTCTCTGCGGTATGTTGTTATCCTTCTCTCTCTGCGGTATGTTGTTATCCTTCTCTCTCTCAGTATGTTATTGTCCTTCTCTCTCTGCGGTATGTTGTTATCCTTCTCTCTCTGCAGTATGTTGTTGTCCTTCTCTCTCTGCGGTATGTTGTTGTCCTTCTCTCTCTACGGTATGTTATTGTCCTTCTCTCTCTGCGGTATGTTGTTGTCCTTCTCTCTCTGCGGTATGTTGTTGTCCTTCTCTCTCTCTGCAGTATGTTGTTATCCTTCTCTCTCTGCGGTATATTATTGTCCTTCTCTCTCTGCGGTATATTGTTATCCTTCTCTCTCTCCAGTATGTTATTATCCTTCTCTCTCTACGGTATGTTGTTATCCTTCTCTCTCTACAGTATGTTATTATCCTTCTCTCTCTCTGCGGTATGTTATTGTCCTTCTCTCTCTACGGTATGTTATTGTCCTTCTCTCTCTGCGGTGTGTTGTTGTCCTTCTCTCTCTGCGGTGTGTTATTGTCCTTCTCTCTCTGCAGTATGTTGTTGTCCTTCTCTCTCACGGTATGTTATTGTCCTTTCTCTCTCTACGGTATGTTATTGTCCTTCTCTCTCTGCAGTATGTTGTTGTCCTTCTCTCTCTTACGGTATATTGTTATCCTTCTCTCTCTGCAGTATGTTATTGTCCTTCTCTCTCTGCGGTATGTTGTTGTCCTTCTCTCTCTACGGTATGTTGTTGTCCTTCTCTCTCTGCGGTATGTTGTTGTCCTTTTTCTCTCTGCGGTATGTTATTGTCCTTCTCTCTCCGGTATATTATTGTCCTTCTCTCTCTACAGTATGTTATTGTCCTTCTCTCTCTCAGTATATTGTTATCCTTCTCTCTCTTCCAGTATATTGTTGTCCTTCTCTCTCTGCAGTATGTTGTTGTCCTTCTCTCTCTGCGGTGTGTTGTTGTCATTTCTCTCTGCAGTATGTTGTTGTCATTATCTCTGCGGTGTGTTGTTGTCCTTATCTCTCTGCGGTATGTTATTGTCCTTCTCTCTCTGCGGTATGTTATTGTCCTTCTCTCTCTACGGTATGTTATTATCCTTCTCTCTCTGCAGTATGTTGTTGTCCTTCTCTCTCTGCAGTATGTTATTGTCCTTCTCTCTCTGCAGTATGTTGTTGTCCTTCTCTCTCTGCGGTATGTTGTTGTCCTTCTCTCTCTGCGGTATGTTGTTGTCCTTCTCTCTCTGCGGTATGTTATTGTCCTTCTCTCTCTGCAGTATGTTGTTGTCCTTCTCTCTCTGCGGTATGTTGTTATCCTTCTCTCTCTACGGTATGTTGTTATCCTTCTCTCTCTGCGGTATGTTATTGTCCTTCTCTCTCTACGGTATGTTATTGTCATTCTCTCTCTGCAGTATGTTGTTGTCATTATCTACTCTGCGGTGTGTTGTTGTCCTTCTCTCTCTGCGGTATGTTGTTATCCTTCTCTCTCTACGGTATGTTATTGTCCTTCTCTCTCTGCAGTATGTTATTGTCCTTTATCTCTCTACGGTATGTTGTTGTCCTTCTCTCTCTGCAGTATGTTGTTGTCCTTTATCTCTCTGCGGTATGTTGTTGTCCTTCTCTCTGCGGTATGTTATTGTCCTTATCTCTCTGCGGTATGTTGTTGTCCTTCTCTCTCTCTGCGGTATGTTGTTGTCCTTCTCTCTCTACGGTATGTTATTGTCCTTCTCTCTCTGCAGTATGTTGTTGTCCTTCTCTCTCTACGGTATATTGTTATCCTTCTCTCTCTGCGGTATGTTGTTGTCCTTCTCTCTCTACGGTATGTTATTGTCCTTCTCTCTCTGCGGTATGTTGTTGTCATTCTCTCTCTGCGGTGTGTTGTTGTCATTATCTCTCTACGGTATGTTGTTGTCCTTCTCTCTCTGCAGTATGTTATTGTCCTTCTCTCTCTGCGGTATATTATTATCCTTCTCTCTCTGCGGTATGTTGTTGTCCTTCTCTCTCTGCGGTATGTTGTTGTCCTTCTCTCTCTCTGCGGTATGTTATTGTCCTTCTCTCTCTGCGGTATGTTGTTGTCCTTATCTCTCTGCAGTATGTTGTTGTCCTTCTCTCTCTACGGTGTGTTGTTGTCCTTATCTCTCTGCGGTATGTTGTTGTCCTTCTCTCTCTGCAGTATGTTATTGTCCTTCTCTCTCTACAGTATGTTATTGTCCTTCTCTCTCTGCAGTATGTTATTATCCTTCTCTCTCTGCGGTATATTGTTATCCTTCTCTCTCTCTACGGTATATTGTTATCCTTCTCTCTCTGCAGTATGTTATTGTCCTTCTCTCTCTGCGGTATGTTATTGTCCTTCTCTCTCTGCGGTATGTTGTTGTCCTTCTCTCTCTGCGGTATGTTGTTGTCATTATCTCTGCAGTATGTTGTTGTCCTTCTCTCTCTGCGGTATATTGTTGTCCTTCTCTCTGGTATGTTATTGTCTTTCTCTCTCTGCAGTATGTTATTGTCCTTCTCTCTCTGCAGTATGTTGTTGTCCTTCTCTCTCTGCAGTATGTTATTGTCCTTCTCTCTCTGCGGTATGTTGTTGTCCTTCTCTCTGCAGTATGTTGTTATCCTTCTCTCTCTGCGGTATGTTATTGTCCTTCTCTCTCTCTGCAGTATGTTGTTATCCTTCTCTCTCTGCGGTATGTTGTTGTCCTTCTCTCTCTACGGTATGTTGTTGTCCTTTCTCTCTGCAGTATGTTATTGTCCTTCTCTCTGCAGTATGTTATTGTCCTTCTCTCTCTGCAGTATGTTATTGTCCTTCTCTCTCTGCGGTATGTTGTTGTCCTTCTCTCTCTGCAGTATGTTATTGTCCTTCTCTCTCTGCGGTATGTTGTTATCCTTCTCTCTCTCTACAGTATGTTGTTATCCTTCTCTCTCTTCGGTATGTTATTGTCCTTCTCTCTCTGCAGTATGTTATTGTCCTTCTCTCTCTGCGGTATGTTATTGTCCTTCTCTCTCTCTACGGTATGTTGTTGTCCTTCTCTCTCTGCGGTATGTTGTTATCCTTCTCTCTCTGCGGTATGTTGTTGTCCTTCTCTCTCTACGGTATGTTATTATCCTTCTCTCTCTGCAGTATGTTATTATCCTTCTCTCTCTACAGTATATTGTTGTCCTTCTCTCTCTCACGGTATGTTGTTGTCCTTCTCTCTCTGCGGTATGTTGTTGTCCTTCTCTCTCTGCGGTATGTTATTGTCCTTCTCTCTCTGCGGTATGTTGTTGTCATTCTCTCTCTCTGCGGTATGTTATTGTCCTTCTCTCTCTGCAGTATGTTGTTGTCCTTCTCTCTCTGCGGTATGTTATTATCCTTCTCTCTCTACAGTATGTTATTATCCTTCTCTCTCTTACAGTATGTTATTATCCTTCTCTCTCTCCGGTATGTTATTATCCTTCTCTCTCTCTGCAGTATGTTGTTGTCCTTCTCTCTCTGCGGTATGTTGTTGTCCTTCTCTCTACGGTATGTTGTTGTCCTTCTCTCTCTGCGGTATGTTGTTGTCCTTCTCTCTCTGCAGTATGTTGTTATCCTTCTCTCTCTGCAGTATGTTGTTGTCCTTCTCTCTCTACAGTATATTGTTATCCTTCTCTCTCTACAGTATATTATTGTCCTTCTCTCTCTGCAGTATGTTGTTGTCCTTCTCTCTCTGCGGTATGTTATTGTCCTTCTCTCTCTGCAGTATGTTGTTGTCCTTCTCTCTCTGCGGTATGTTATTGTCCTTATCTCTCTGCGGTATGTTATTGTCCTTCTCTCTCTGCGGTATGTTATTATCCTTCTCTCTCTACGGTATATTGTTGTCCTTCTCTCTCTCCGGTATGTTATTATCCTTCTCTCTCTACGGTATGTTATTGTCCTTCTCTCTCTCTGCAGTATGTTATTGTCCTTCTCTCTCTGCAGTATGTTATTGTCCTTCTCTCTCTGCGGTATGTTGTTGTCCTTCTCTCTCTGCAGTATGTTGTTATCCTTCTCTCTCTACGGTATGTTATTGTCCTTCTCTCTCTCTGCAGTATGTTGTTGTCCTTCTCTCTCTACAGTATGTTATTATCCTTCTCTCTCTGCAGTATATTGTTATCCTTCTCTCTCTCTGCAGTATGTTATTATCCTTCTCTCTCTCTGCAGTATGTTATTATCCTTCTCTCTCTGCGGTATGTTATTGTCCTTCTCTCTCTGCGTATGTTGTTGTCCTTCTCTCTCTGCGGTATGTTGTTGTCCTTCTCTCTCTCTACGGTATGTTATTGTCCTTCTCTCTCTCTGCGGTATGTTGTTGTCCTTCTCTCTCTCACGTATATTGTTATCCTTCTCTCTCTGCGGTATGTTATTGTCCTTCTCTCTCTGCAGTATGTTATTGTCCTTCTCTCTCTCTGCGGTATGTTGTTGTCCTTCTCTCTCTGCGGTATGTTGTTATCCTTCCTCTCTCTGCAGTATATTGTTGTCCTTCTCTCTCTCTACGGTATGTTATTGTCCTTCTCTCTCTGCAGTATGTTATTGTCCTTCTCTCTCTGCGGTATGTTGTTATCCTTCTCTCTCTGCGGTATGTTATTGTCCTTCTCTCTCTACGGTATGTTATTGTCCTTCTCTCTCTGCGGTATGTTATTGTCCTTCTCTCTCTCTGCAGTATGTTGTTATCCTTCTCTCTCTGCGGTATGTTATTGTCCTTCTCTCTCTGCAGTATGTTATTGTCCTTCTCTCTCTGCGGTATGTTGTTATCCTTCTCTCTCTGCAGTATGTTGTTATCCTTCTCTCTCTACGGTATGTTATTATCCTTCTCTCTCTGCGGTATGTTATTGTCCTTCTCTCTCTGCAGTATGTTGTTATCCTTCTCTCTCTCTGCAGTATGTTGTTGTCCTTCTCTCTCTGCGGTATGTTGTTGTCCTTCTCTCTCTGCGGTATATTGTTATCCTTCTCTCTCTGCAGTATGTTGTTGTCCTTCTCTCTCTGCGGTATGTTATTGTCCTTCTCTCTCTGCAGTATATTATTATCCTTCTCTCTCTGCAGTATATTGTTGTCCTTCTCTCTCTCACAGTATATTGTTATCCTTCTCTCTCTGCGGTATGTTGTTGTCCTTCTCTCTCTACAGTATGTTATTGTCCTTCTCTCTCTGCGGTATGTTGTTGTCCTTCTCTCTCTGCGGTATGTTATTGTCCTTCTCTCTCTGCAGTATGTTATTGTCCTTCTCTCTCTGCAGTATGTTATTGTCCTTCTCTCTCTCGGTATGTTATTGTCCTTCTCTCTCTTCAGTATGTTGTTGTCCTTCTCTCTCTGCAGTATGTTATTGTCCTTCTCTCTCTGCAGTATGTTGTTGTCCTTTCTCTCTCTGCGGTATGTTGTTGTCCTTCTCTCTCTGCAGTATGTTATTGTCCTTCTCTCTCTCTGCAGTATGTTGTTGTCCTTCTCTCTCTGCGGTATGTTGTTATCCTTCTCTCTCTTCGGTATGTTGTTGTCCTTCTCTCTCTGCAGTATATTATTATCCTTCTCTCTCTACAGTATATTGTTATCCTTCTCTCTCTCTGCGGTATGTTATTGTCCTTCTCTCTCTACGGTATGTTGTTGTCCTTCTCTCTCTGCGGTATGTTGTTGTCCTTCTCTCTCTGCAGTATGTTGTTGTCCTTCTCTCTCTGCGGTATGTTATTGTCCTTCTCTCTCTCACGGTATGTTATTATCCTTCTCTCTCTACAGTATATTGTTATCCTTCTCTCTCTGCAGTATGTTATTGTCCTTCTCTCTCTCCAGTATGTTATTGTCCTTCTCTCTCTACAGTATGTTGTTGTCCTTCTCTCTCTCTACGGTATGTTGTTGTCCTTCTCTCTCTGCAGTATGTTGTTGTCCTTCTCTCTCTCTGCAGTATGTTGTTATCCTTCTCTCTCTGCGGTATGTTGTTGTCCTTCTCTCTCTGCAGTATGTTATTATCCTTCTCTCTCTACAGTATATTATTATCCTTCTCCTCTCACAGTATGTTATTGTCCTTCTCTCTCTTCAGTATGTTGTTATCCTTCTCTCTCTGCGGTATGTTGTTGTCCTTCTCTCTCTGCGGTGTGTTGTTGTCCTTCTCTCTCTGCGGTATGTTGTTGTCCTTCTCTCTCTACGGTATGTTATTATCCTTCTCTCTCTGCAGTATGTTATTGTCCTTCTCTCTCTTCGGTATGTTATTGTCCTTCTCTCTCTACAGTATATTATTATCCTTCTCTCTCTGCAGTATGTTGTTGTCCTTCTCTCTCTGCGGTATGTTGTTGTCCTTCTCTCTCTGCAGTATGTTATTGTCCTTTTCTCTCTGCGGTATATTGTTGTCCTTCTCTCTCTCACGGTATGTTATTATCCTTCTCTCTCTGCAGTATATTATTATCCTTCTCTCTCTCTACAGTATGTTATTATCCTTCTCTCTCTACAGTATATTATTATCCTTCTCTCTCTGCAGTATGTTGTTGTCCTTCTCTCTCTCCGGTATGTTGTTGTCCTTCTCTCTCTCTGCAGTATGTTATTGTCCTTCTCTCTCTGCGGTATGTTATTGTCCTTCTCTCTCTGCGGTATGTTGTTGTCCTTCTCTCTCTGCGGTATGTTATTATCCTTCTCTCTCTGCAGTATGTTGTTATCCTTCTCTCTCTACAGTATATTATTATCCTTCTCTCTCTTACAGTATGTTATTATCCTTCTCTCTCTCTGCAGTATATTATTATCCTTCTCTCTCTCTACGGTATGTTATTGTCCTTCTCTCTCTGCAGTATGTTGTTGTCCTTCTCTCTCTGCGGTATGTTGTTGTCCTTCTCTCTCTGCGGTATGTTGTTGTCCTTCTCTCTCTGCAGTATGTTGTTGTCCTTCTCTCTTGCGGTATGTTATTATCCTTCTCTCTCTCGCGGTATGTTATTATCCTTCTCTCTCTACAGTATGTTATTATCCTTCTCTCTCTCTGCGGTATATTATTATCCTTCTCTCTCTACGGTATGTTGTTGTCCTTCTCTCTCTCACGTATATTATTATCCTTCTCTCTCTGCAGTATGTTATTGTCCTTCTCTCTCTGCGGTATGTTATTGTCCTTTCTCTCTCTGCGGTATGTTGTTGTCCTTCTCTCTCTGCAGTGTGTTGTTGTCCTTTCTCTCTGCAGTATGTTATTGTCCTTCTCTCTCTGCGGTATGTTATTATCCTTCTCTCTCTGCAGTATATTGTTATCCTTCTCTCTCTCTGCAGTATGTTATTATCCTTCTCTCTCTACGGTATATTATTATCCTTCTCTCTCTTGCGGTATGTTGTTGTCCTTCTCTCTCTGCAGTGTGTTGTTGTCATTTCTCTCTCTGCGGTATGTTATTGTCCTTCTCTCTCTGCAGTATGTTATTATCCTTCTCTCTCTGCAGTATGTTATTGTCCTTCTCTCTCTCTACGGTATATTATTATCCTTCTCTCTCTACAGTATGTTATTATCCTTCTCTCTCTTCAGTATATTATTATCCTTCTCTCTCTCCGGTATGTTGTTATCCTTCTCTCTCTCTGCAGTATGTTGTTGTCCTTCTCTCTCTGCGGTATGTTATTGTCCTTCTCTCTCTACGGTATGTTGTTATCCTTCTCTCTCTGCGGTATGTTATTATCCTTCTCTCTCTGCAGTATGTTATTATCCTTCTCTCTCTCTACAGTATATTATTATCCTTCTCTCTCTGCAGTATATTATTATCCTTCTCTCTCTTACAGTATGTTATTATCCTTCTCTCTCTCCGGTATGTTATTGTCCTTCTCTCTCTACGGTATGTTGTTGTCCTTCTCTCTCTGCAGTATGTTGTTATCCTTCTCTCTCTGCGGTGTGTTGTTGTCATTACTCTCTACGGTATGTTATTGTCCTTCTCTCTCTGCAGTATGTTGTTATCCTTCTCTCTCTACAGTATATTATTATCCTTCTCTCTCTCTACAGTATATTATTATCCTTCTCTCTCTCTACAGTATATTATTATCCTTCTCTCTCTGCAGTATGTTGTTGTCCTTCTCTCTCTGCAGTATGTTGTTGTCCTTCTCTCTCTACGGTATGTTATTGTCCTTCTCTCTCTGCGGTATGTTGTTATCCTTCTCTCTCTGCGGTATGTTATTGTCCTTCTCTCTCTGCAGTATGTTATTATCCTTCTCTCTCTTACGGTATGTTATTATCCTTCTCTCTCTCTACGGTATATTATTATCCTTCTCTCTCTCTGCGGTATGTTATTATCCTTCTCTCTCTTCGGTATATTATTGTCCTTCTCTCTCTACGGTATGTTGTTGTCCTTCTCTCTCTCCGGTATGTTGTTGTCCTTCTCTCTCTGCGGTATGTTGTTGTCCTTCTCTCTCTGCAGTATGTTGTTGTCCTTCTCTCTCTTACGGTATGTTATTGTCCTTCTCTCTCTGCAGTATGTTATTGTCCTTCTCTCTCTGCGGTATGTTATTATCCTTCTCTCTCTACGGTATGTTGTTGTCCTTCTCTCTCTACGGTATGTTATTGTCCTTCTCTCTCTCTGCAGTATGTTATTATCCTTCTCTCTCTGCAGTATATTATTATCCTTCTCTCTCTCTGCAGTATGTTATTATCCTTCTCTCTCTTACAGTATGTTATTATCCTTCTCTCTCTGCGGTATGTTGTTATCCTTCTCTCTCTACGGTATGTTATTGTCCTTCTCTCTGCAGTATGTTGTTGTCCTTCTCTCTCTGCGTATGTTATTGTCCTTCTCTCTCTCTGCAGTATGTTATTATCCTTCTCTCTCTGCGGTATATTGTTATCCTTCTCTCTCTCAGTATATTATTATCCTTCTCTCTCTACAGTATATTATTGTCCTTCTCTCTCTCTACAGTATATTATTATCCTTCTCTCTCTGCGGTATGTTGTTGTCCTTCTCTCTCTCTGCGGTATGTTGTTGTCCTTCTCTCTCTGCGGTGTGTTGTTGTCCTTTCTCTCTCTGCGGTATGTTGTTATCCTTCTCTCTCTGCGGTATGTTATTATCCTTCTCTCTCTACGGTATGTTATTATCCTTCTCTCTCTCTACAGTATGTTATTGTCCTTCTCTCTCTCACAGTATATTATTATCCTTCTCTCTCTTACGGTATATTATTATCCTTCTCTCTCTCTGCAGTATGTTATTATCCTTCTCTCTCTGCGGTATGTTATTGTCCTTCTCTCTCTGCGGTATGTTGTTGTCCTTTCTCTCTCTGCGGTATGTTGTTATCCTTCTCTCTCTGCGGTATGTTATTATCCTTCTCTCTCTGCAGTATGTTATTGTCCTTCTCTCTCTACAGTATATTATTATCCTTCTCTCTCTACAGTATGTTGTTATCCTTCTCTCTCTCTCAGTATATTATTATCCTTCTCTCTCTACAGTATGTTATTATCCTTCTCTCTCTCTGCAGTATGTTATTGTCCTTCTCTCTCTCTACGGTATGTTGTTGTCCTTCTCTCTCTACGGTATGTTATTGTCCTTCTCTCTCTCTGCAGTATATTATTATCCTTCTCTCTCTGCGGTATATTATTATCCTTCTCTCTCTCTACGGTATATTATTATCCTTCTCTCTCTCTACAGTATATTATTATCCTTCTCTCTCTACGGTATGTTGTTGTCCTTCTCTCTCTGCAGTATGTTATTGTCCTTTCTCTCTCTGCGGTATGTTATTGTCCTTCTCTCTCTACGGTATGTTGTTGTCCTTCTCTCTCTGCAGTATATTGTTATCCTTCTCTCTCTGCAGTATATTATTGTCCTTCTCTCTCTGCAGTATATTATTATCCTTCTCTCTCTCTACAGTATATTATTATCCTTCTCTCTCTGCAGTATGTTGTTATCCTTCTCTCTCTGCAGTATGTTATTGTCCTTCTCTCTCTGCGGTATGTTGTTGTCCTTCTCTCTGCAGTATGTTATTGTCCTTCTCTCTCTGCGGTATGTTGTTGTCCTTCTCTCTCTGCAGTATATTATTATCCTTCTCTCTCTGCAGTATGTTATTATCCTTCTCTCTCTACAGTATATTATTATCCTTCTCTCTCTACAGTATGTTATTGTCCTTCTCTCTCTCTACGGTATGTTGTTATCCTTCTCTCTCTGCAGTATGTTATTGTCCTTCTCTCTCTGCGGTGTGTTGTTGTCCTTCTCTCTCTACGGTATGTTATTGTCCTTCTCTCTCTCTGCAGTATATTATTATCCTTCTCTCTCTCCGGTATGTTATTATCCTTCTCTCTCTTGCAGTATATTATTATCCTTCTCTCTCTTACGGTATATTATTATCCTTCTCTCTCTGCAGTATGTTATTATCCTTCTCTCTCTCTACGGTATATTATTATCCTTCTCTCTCTGCAGTATGTTATTGTCCTTCTCTCTCTGCGGTATGTTATTGTCCTTCTCTCTCTGCGGTATGTTGTTGTCCTTCTCTCTCTGCAGTATGTTGTTGTCCTTCTCTCTCTGCGGTATGTTATTATCCTTCTCTCTCTACAGTATGTTATTATCCTTCTCTCTCTCTACGGTATATTATTATCCTTCTCTCTCTACAGTATATTATTATCCTTCTCTCTCTCTACGGTATATTATTATCCTTCTCTCTCTACAGTATGTTGTTGTCCTTCTCTCTCTACGGTATGTTATTGTCCTTCTCTCTGCGGTGTGTTGTTGTCCTTCTCTCTCTGCAGTATGTTATTGTCCTTCTCTCTCTGCGGTATGTTGTTATCCTTCTCTCTCTCGCAGTATATTATTATCCTTCTCTCTCTACATTATATTATTGTCCTTCTCTCTCTCTACAGTATATTATTATCCTTCTCTCTCTGCGGTATATTGTTGTCCTTCTCTCTCTCTACAGTATGTTATTATCCTTCTCTCTCTGCGGTATGTTATTATCCTTCTCTCTGCGGTGTGTTGTTGTCCTTCTCTCTGCGGTATGTTGTTGTCCTTCTCTCTCTGCAGTATGTTATTGTCCTTCTCTCTCTGCAGTATATTATTATCCTTCTCTCTCTCCGGTATGTTGTTATCCTTCTCTCTCTGCAGTATGTTATTGTCCTTCTCTCTCCGGTATGTTGTTGTCCTTCTCTCTCTGCAGTATGTTATTATCCTTTCTCTCTCTGCGGTATGTTATTGTCCTTCTCTCTCTGCGGTATGTTATTATCCTTCTCTCTCTGCAGTATGTTATTATCCTTCTCTCTCTCGGTATATTATTGTCCTTCTCTCTCTCTACAGTATATTATTATCCTTCTCTCTCTCTACGGTATATTATTGTCCTTCTCTCTCTGCGGTATATTGTTGTCCTTCTCTCTCTACGGTATGTTATTGTCCTTCTCTCTCTGCGGTATGTTGTTGTCCTTCTCTCTCTGCGGTATGTTATTGTCCTTCTCTCTCTGCGGTATGTTATTATCCTTCTCTCTCTACAGTATATTATTATCCTTCTCTCTCTACGGTATATTGTTATCCTTCTCTCTCTGCAGTATATTATTGTCCTTCTCTCTCTTACAGTATATTATTATCCTTCTCTCTCTGCAGTATGTTATTGTCCTTCTCTCTCTACGGTATGTTGTTGTCCTTCTCTCTGCGGTGTGTTATTGTCCTTCTCTCTACGGTATGTTATTGTCCTTCTCTCTCTGCAGTATGTTATTGTCCTTCTCTCTCTCGCGGTATATTATTATCCTTCTCTCTCTCCAGTATATTATTATCCTTCTCTCTCTCTACAGTATGTTATTATCCTTCTCTCTCTACGGTATATTATTATCCTTCTCTCTCTGCAGTATGTTATTATCCTTCTCTCTCTGCAGTATGTTATTGTCCTTCTCTCTCTGCAGTATGTTATTATCCTTCTCTCTCTGCGGTATGTTGTTGTCCTTCTCTCTCTACAGTATATTATTATCCTTCTCTCTCTGCAGTATGTTATTGTCCTTCTCTCTCTACAGTATATTATTATCCTTCTCTCTCTCTACAGTATATTATTGTCCTTCTCTCTCTCTACAGTATATTATTATCCTTCTCTCTCTGCAGTATGTTGTTGTCCTTCTCTCTCTCCGGTATGTTATTGTCCTTCTCTCTCTGCGGTGTGTTGTTGTCCTTCTCTCTCTGCGGTATGTTATTGTCCTTCTCTCTCTGCAGTATATTGTTATCCTTCTCTCTCTGCGGTATGTTATTGTCCTTCTCTCTCTCTACAGTATATTATTGTCCTTCTCTCTCTCTACGGTATATTATTATCCTTCTCTCTCTCTACAGTATATTATTATCCTTCTCTCTCTACAGTATATTATTATCCTTCTCTCTCTACGGTATATTATTGTCCTTCTCTCTCTGCAGTGTGTTATTGTCCTTTCTCTCTCTACGGTATATTGTTATCCTTCTCTCTCTCTACGGTATGTTATTATCCTTCTCTCTCTGCAGTATATTATTATCCTTCTCTCTCTCTACAGTATGTTATTGTCCTTCTCTCTCTCTGCAGTATATTATTATCCTTCTCTCTCTACAGTATATTATTGTCCTTCTCTCTCTCTACAGTATATTATTGTCCTTCTCTCTCTCTACAGTATGTTATTATCCTTCTCTCTCTCTGCAGTGTGTTGTTGTCCTTCTCTCTGCGGTGTGTTGTTATCCTTCTCTCTCTACAGTATATTATTATCCTTCTCTCTCTACAGTATGTTATTATCCTTCTCTCTCTGCGGTATATTATTATCCTTCTCTCTCTGCAGTATATTATTATCCTTCTCTCTCTCTGCAGTATGTTGTTATCCTTCTCTCTCTCTACAGTATATTATTGTCCTTCTCTCTCTCCAGTATATTGTTGTCCTTCTCTCTCTACGGTATGTTGTTGTCCTTCTCTCTCTGCGGTATGTTATTGTCCTTTCTCTCTCTGCAGTATGTTGTTATCCTTCTCTCTCTGCAGTATGTTATTGTCCTTCTCTCTCTCTCAGTATATTATTATCCTTCTCTCTCTCTACAGTATATTGTTGTCCTTCTCTCTCTTACAGTATGTTATTATCCTTCTCTCTCTGCAGTATATTGTTGTCCTTCTCTCTCTGCAGTATGTTATTGTCCTTCTCTCTCTCCGGTATGTTATTGTCCTTCTCTCTGCGGTATGTTGTTATCCTTCTCTCTCTACGGTATATTATTGTCCTTCTCTCTCTGCAGTATATTATTATCCTTCTCTCTCTTACAGTATATTATTATCCTTCTCTCTCTCCCAGTATATTATTATCCTTCTCTCTCTCTACAGTATATTATTATCCTTCTCTCTCTGCGGTATGTTGTTATCCTTCTCTCTCTACGGTATATTATTATCCTTCTCTCTCTGCAGTATGTTATTGTCCTTCTCTCTCTGCAGTATGTTATTGTCCTTCTCTCTCTTACGGTATGTTATTATCCTTCTCTCTCTCCAGTATATTATTATCCTTCTCTCTCTCTACAGTATATTATTATCCTTCTCTCTCTCACAGTATATTATTATCCTTCTCTCTCTCTACAGTATATTGTTATCCTTCTCTCTCTGCAGTATATTATTGTCCTTCTCTCTCTACGGTATGTTATTATCCTTCTCTCTCTCCGGTATGTTATTATCCTTCTCTCTCTGCGGTATATTATTATCCTTCTCTCTCTGCGGTATATTATTATCCTTCTCTCTCTCTACAGTATATTATTATCCTTCTCTCTCTACAGTATATTATTATCCTTCTCTCTCTCTACAGTATATTATTATCCTTCTCTCTCTCTACAGTATATTATTGTCCTTCTCTCTCTACGGTATGTTATTATCCTTCTCTCTCTGCAGTATGTTATTATCCTTCTCTCTCTGCAGTGTATTATTATCCTTCTCTCTCTACAGTATGTTATTATCCTTCTCTCTCTACGGTATATTATTATCCTTCTCTCTCTCTGCGGTATATTATTATCCTTCTCTCTCTCTACAGTATATTATTATCCTTCTCTCTCTGCAGTATATTATTATCCTTCTCTCTCTCACAGTATATTATTATCCTTCTCTCTCTGCGGTATATTATTATCCTTCTCTCTCTACAGTATGTTATTATCCTTCTCTCTCTGCAGTATATTATTATCCTTCTCTCTCTGCAGTATATTATTATCCTTCTCTCTCTGCGGTATATTGTTGTCCTTCTCTCTCTCTACGGTATATTATTATCCTTCTCTCTCTCTACAGTATATTGTTGTCCTTCTCTCTCTCTACAGTATATTATTATCCTTCTCTCTCTGCAGTGTGTTGTTGTCCTTCTCTCTCTACAGTATATTATTATCCTTCTCTCTCTCTACAGTATATTATTATCCTTCTCTCTCTGCAGTATGTTATTGTCCTTCTCTCTCTGCAGTATATTATTGTCCTTCTCTCTCTACAGTATATTGTTGTCCTTCTCTCTCTCTACAGTATATTATTATCCTTCTCTCTCTCTACAGTATATTATTATCCTTCTCTCTCTACAGTATATTATTATCCTTCTCTCTCTGCAGTATATTATTATCCTTCTCTCTCTCTACAGTATATTGTTATCCTTCTCTCTCTCTGCAGTATATTATTATCCTTCCTCTCTCTCTGCAGTATGTTATTATCCTTCTCTCTCTGCAGTATATTATTATCCTTCTCTCTCTCTACGGTATATTATTATCCTTCTCTCTCTCACAGTATATTATTATCCTTCTCTCTCTCTACGGTATATTATTATCCTTCTCTCTCTCTACAGTATGTTATTATCCTTCTCTCTCTCTGCAGTATATTATTATCCTTCTCTCTCTCTACAGTATATTATTATCCTTCTCTCTCTCTACAGTATATTATTGTCCTTCTCTCTCTACAGTATGTTATTATCCTTCTCTCTCTCTACAGTATATTATTATCCTTCTCTCTCTCTGCGGTATATTATAATCCTTCTCTCTCTACAGTATATTATTATCCTTCTCTCTCTCTACAGTATATTATTATCCTTCTCTCTCTCTACAGTATATTATTATCCTTCTCTCTCTCTACAGTATATTATTATCCTTCTCTCTCTCTACAGTATATTATTATCCTTCTCTCTCTCTACAGTATATTATTATCCTTCTCTCTCTGCAGTATATTTTTATCCTTCTCTCTCTCTACAGTATGTTATTATCCTTCTCTCTCTCTACAGTATATTATTATCCTTCTCTCTCTGCAGTATATTATTATCCTTCTCTCTCTGCAGTATATTATTATCCTTCTCTCTCTACAGTATATTATTATCCTTCTCTCTCTCTCCAGTATATTATTATCCTTCTCTCTCTACAGTATGTTATTGTCCTTCTCTCTCTCGCAGTATATTATTATCCTTCTCTCTCTCTACAGTATATTGTTATCCTTCTCTCTCTCTACAGTATATTATTATCCTTCTCTCTCTCTACAGTATATTATTATCCTTCTCTCTCTCTGCAGTATATTATTATCCTTCTCTCTCTCTGCAGTATATTATTATCCTTCTCTCTCTCGCAGTATATTATTGTCCTTCTCTCTCCTACGGTATATTATTATCCTTCTCTCTCTCACAGTATATTATTATCCTTCTCTCTCTCACAGTATATTATTGTCCTTCTCTCTCTTACAGTATATTATTATCCTTCTCTCTCTACAGTATATTATTATCCTTCTCTCTCTCCACAGTATATTATTATCCTTCTCTCTCTTCAGTATATTATTATCCTTCTCTCTCTGCAGTATATTATTATCCTTCTCTCTCTGCAGTATATTATTATCCTTCTCTCTCGCGGTATATTATTATCCTTCTCTCTCTCTACAGTATATTATTATCCTTCTCTCTCTCTACAGTATATTATTATCCTTCTCTCTCTACAGTATATTATTATCCTTCTCTCTCTCTACAGTATATTATTATCCTTCTCTCTCTACAGTATATTATTATCCTTCTCTCTCTCTCAGTATATTATTATCCTTCTCTCTCTACAGTATATTATTATCCTTCTCTCTCTCTATACAGTATTATTATCCTTCTCTCTCTACAGTATATTATTATCCTTCTCTCTCTCTACAGTATATTATTATCCTTCTCTCTCTCTACAGTATATTATTATCCTTCTCTCTCTCTACAGTATATTATTATCCTTCTCTCTCTCTCTACAGTATATTATTATCCTTCTCTCTCTCTACAGTATATTATTATCCTTCTCTCTCTGCAGTATATTGTTATCCTTCTCTCTCTACAGTATATTATTATCCTTCTCTCTCTCTACAGTATATTATTATCCTTCTCTCTCTCTACAGTATATTATTATCCTTCTCTCTCTCTACAGTATATTATTATCCTTCTCTCTCTCTACAGTATATTATTATCCTTCTCTCTCTCTACAGTATATTATTATCCTTCTCTCTCTCTACAGTATATTATTATCCTTCTCTCTCTCTACAGTATATTATTATCCTTCTCTCTCTCTACAGTATATTATTATCCTTCTCTCTCTACAGTATATTATTATCCTTCTCTCTCTACAGTATATTATTATCCTTCTCTCTCTACAGTATATTATTATCCTTCTCTCTCTCTACAGTATGTTATTATCCTTCTCTCTCTCTACAGTATATTATTATCCTTCTCTCTCTACAGTATATTATTATCCTTCTCTCTCTCTACAGTATATTATTATCCTTCTCTCTCTCACAGTATATTATTATCCTTCTCTCTCTCACAGTATATTATTATCCTTCTCTCTCTCTACAGTATATTATTATCCTTCTCTCTCTCTACAGTATATTATTATCCTTCTCTCTCTACAGTATATTATTATCCTTCTCTCTCTCTACAGTATATTATTATCCTTCTCTCTCTACAGTATATTATTATCCTTCTCTCTCTCCTACAGTATATTATTATCCTTCTCTCTCTCTACAGTATATTATTATCCTTCTCTCTCTCCAGTATATTATTATCCTTCTCTCTCTACAGTATATTATTATCCTTCTCTCTCTCTACAGTATATTATTATCCTTCTCTCTCTCTCTACAGTATATTATTATCCTTCTCTCTCTCTACAGTATATTATTATCCTTCTCTCTCTCTCTACAGTATATTATTATCCTTCTCTCTCTCTACAGTATATTATTATCCTTCTCTCTCTACAGTATATTATTATCCTTCTCTCTCTACAGTATATTATTATCCTTCTCTCTCTACAGTATATTATTATCCTTCTCTCTCTCTACAGTATATTATTATCCTTCTCTCTCTCTCTACAGTATATTATTATCCTTCTCTCTCTCTACAGTATATTATTATCCTTCTCTCTCTACAGTATATTATTATCCTTCTCTCTCTCTACAGTATATTATTATCCTTCTCTCTCTACAGTATATTATTATCCTTCTCTCTCTCTACAGTATATTATTATCCTTCTCTCTCTACAGTATATTATTATCCTTCTCTCTCTCTACAGTATATTATTATCCTTCTCTCTCTCTACAGTATATTATTATCCTTCTCTCTCTCTCTACAGTATATTATTATCCTTCTCTCTCTCTCTACAGTATATTATTATCCTTCTCTCTCTCTACAGTATATTATTATCCTTCTCTCTCTCTCTCTACAGTATATTATTATCCTTCTCTCTCTCTACAGTATATTATTATCCTTCTCTCTCTCTTACAGTATATTATTATCCTTCTCTCTCTCTCTACAGTATATTATTATCCTTCTCTCTCTACAGTATATTATTATCCTTCTCTCTCTCTACAGTATATTATTATCCTTCTCTCTCTCTCTACAGTATATTATTATCCTTCTCTCTCTACAGTATATTATTATCCTTCTCTCTCTCTCTACAGTATATTATTATCCTTCTCTCTCTCTCTACAGTATATTATTATCCTTCTCTCTCTCTCTACAGTATATTATTATCCTTCTCTCTCTCTACAGTATATTATTATCCTTCTCTCTCTCTACAATATATTATTATCCTTCTCTCTCTCTACAGTATATTATTATCCTTCTCTCTCTCTACAGTATATTATTATCCTTCTCTCTCTCCTACAGTATATTATTATCCTTCTCTCTCTCTACAGTATATTATTATCCTTCTCTCTCTCTACAGTATATTATTATCCTTCTCTCTCTCTACAGTATATTATTATCCTTCTCTCTCTCTCTACAGTATATTATTATCCTTCTCTCTCTCTACAGTATATTATTATCCTTCTCTCTCTCTACAGTATATTATTATCCTTCTCTCTCTACAGTATATTATTATCCTTCTCTCTCTCTACAGTATATTATTATCCTTCTCTCTCTCACAGTATATTATTATCCTTCTCTCTCTACAGTATATTATTATCCTTCTCTCTCTCTACAGTATATTATTATCCTTCTCTCTCTCTACAGTATATTATTATCCTTCTCTCTCTACAGTATATTATTATCCTTCTCTCTCTCTACAGTATATTATTATCCTTCTCTCTCTCTACAGTATATTATTATCCTTCTCTCTCTCTACAGTATATTATTATCCTTCTCTCTCTCTACAGTATATTATTATCCTTCTCTCTCTACAGTATATTATTATCCTTCTCTCTCTCTACAGTATATTATTATCCTTCTCTCTCTCTACAGTATATTATTATCCTTCTCTCTCTACAGTATATTATTATCCTTCTCTCTCTACAGTATATTATTATCCTTCTCTCTCTCTACAGTATATTATTATCCTTCTCTCTCTCACAGTATATTATTATCCTTCTCTCTCTCTACAGTATATTATTATCCTTCTCTCTCTACAGTATATTATTATCCTTCTCTCTCTCTACAGTATATTATTATCCTTCTCTCTCTCTACAGTATATTATTATCCTTCTCTCTCTCCAGTATATTATTATCCTTCTCTCTCTACAGTATATTATTATCCTTCTCTCTCTCTACAGTATATTATTATCCTTCTCTCTCTACAGTATATTATTATCCTTCTCTCTCTACAGTATATTATTATCCTTCTCTCTCTACAGTATATTATTATCCTTCTCTCTCTCTACAGTATATTATTATCCTTCTCTCTCTACAGTATATTATTATCCTTCTCTCTCTCACAGTATATTATTATCCTTCTCTCTCTTACAGTATATTATTATCCTTCTCTCTCTCTACAGTATATTATTATCCTTCTCTCTCTCACAGTATATTATTATCCTTCTCTCTCTACAGTATATTATTATCCTTCTCTCTCTCTACAGTATATTATTATCCTTCTCTCTCTCACAGTATATTATTATCCTTCTCTCTCTCTACAGTATATTATTATCCTTCTCTCTCTACAGTATATTATTATCCTTCTCTCTCTACAGTATATTATTATCCTTCTCTCTCTACAGTATATTATTATCCTTCTCTCTCTCACAGTATATTATTATCCTTCTCTCTCTCTACAGTATATTATTATCCTTCTCTCTCTACAGTATATTATTATCCTTCTCTCTCTACAGTATATTATTATCCTTCTCTCTCTCTACAGTATATTATTATCCTTCTCTCTCTCTACAGTATATTATTATCCTTCTCTCTCTACAGTATATTATTATCCTTCTCTCTCTTACAGTATATTATTATCCTTCTCTCTCTACAGTATATTATTATCCTTCTCTCTCTCTACAGTATATTATTATCCTTCTCTCTCTACAGTATATTATTATCCTTCTCTCTCTACAGTATATTATTATCCTTCTCTCTCTCTACAGTATATTATTATCCTTCTCTCTCTTACAGTATATTATTATCCTTCTCTCTCTACAGTATATTATTATCCTTCTCTCTCTACAGTATATTATTATCCTTCTCTCTACAGTATATTACTATCCTTCTCTCTCACACTACAGTATATTATTATCCTTCTCTCTCTCTACAGTATATTATTATCCTTCTCTCTCTCTACAGTATATTATTATCCTTCTCTCTCTACAGCATATTATTATCCTTCTCTCTACTACAGTATATTATTATCCTTCTCTCTCTCTACAGTATAATATTATCCTTCTCTCTCTCTACAGTATATTATTGTCCTTCTCTCTCCTACAGTATATTATTATCCTTCTCTCTCTCTACAGTATATTATTATCCTTCTCTCTCTCTACAGTATATTATTATCCTTCTCTCTCTACAGTATATTATTATCCTTCTCTCTCTCTACAGTATATTATTATCCTTCTCTCTCTACAGTATATTATTATCCTTCTCTCTCTACAGTATATTATTATCCTTCTCTCTCTACAGTATATTATTATCCTTCTCTCTCTACAGTATATTATTGTCCTTCTCTCTCTACAGTATATTAATATCCTTCTCTCTCTCTACAGTATATTATTGTCCTTCTCTCTACAGTATATTATTATCCTTCTCTCTCTCTACAGTATATTATTATCCTTCTCTCTCTACAGTATATTATTATCCTTCTCTCTCTCTACAGTATATTATTATCCTTCTCTCTCTCTACAGTATATTATTATCCTTCTCTCTACAGTATAATATTATCCCTCTCTCTCTCTCTCTTTCTGGACCTTTCAGAGGCCTCACCTTTTTCCTCCCACTCCCCCTTCTCTCCCAACTTCTCATCCGTCTCCTCTCCTCCCTTCTCCCCTATCCACCCTCTCCTCTCCCCCTTCTCATCTCTTTCCTCTCCTCCCTTCTCCTCCCTCTCCACTCCTCTCTTCTCCCCCCTATCCTCCCTCTCCTCATCTCTCTCCTCCCCTCTCTCCTTTCATGGTGAAATCCCTGAGCGGTTTCCTCCCTGTCTGGCAAATGAGTGAGAAAGGATGGCTGTATCTTTATAGTGACTGGGTGTCCGACACCATCCAAATTGTATTCATTAACTTCACCATGCTTAAAGGATATTCAATGTCTGCTTTTTTATTTTTACCCATCTACCAATGGGTACCCTTCTTTGCGAGGCATTGGAAAACCTCCCTGTTTGTTGTGGTTGAATCTGTGTTTGAAATTCATTGCTCGACTGAGGGACCTGACAGATGTATGTGTGGGGTACAGAGATGAGGTAGTTATTCAAAAATGATGTTAAACATTATTATTGCACACAGTGAGTCCATGCAACTTACTATGTGACTTGCTACTCCTGAACTTATTTAGGATCTCCATAACAAAGGGCTTGAATACTTATTGACTCAAGACATTTCAGCTTTTCACTTTTAATGAATTGGTAAACATTTTGAAAAACACAATTCCACTTTTAGATGATGGGGGAATTGTGTGTAAAACATAATTCCACTTTTAGATGATGGGGAATTGTATGAAAAACATAATTCCACTTTTAGATGATGGGGGAATTGTGTGTAAAACATAATTCCACTTTTAGATGATGGGGTATTGTGTGTAAAACATAATTCCACTTTTAGATGATGGGGTATTGTGTGTAAAACATAATTCCCCTTTTAGATGATGGGGTATTGTGTGTAGGCCAGTGACAAACAATCTAAATGTAAAACATTTGAACTTCAGTCTGTAAGTGGAGGGTTGTGAATACTTCCTGAAGTCACTGTTACTAGTTCTCCTTCTCCCTCTGAAGTCACTGTAACTAGTTCTCCTTCTCCCTCTAAAGTCACTGTAACTAGTTCTCCTTCTCCCTCTGAAGTCCCTGTAACTAGTTCTCCTTCTCCCTCTGAAGTCACTGTAACTAGTTCTCCTTCTCCCTCTGAAGTCACTGTAACTAGTTCTCCTTCTCCCTCTGAAGTCACTGTAACTAGTTCTCCTTCTCCCTCTGAAGTCACTGTAACTAGTTCTCCTTCTCCCTCTGAAGTCACTGTAACTAGTTCTCCTTCTCCCTCTGAAGTCACTGTAACTAGTTCTCCTTCTCCCTCTGAAGTCACTGTAACTAGTTCTCCTTCTCCCTCTGAAGTCACTGTAACTAGTTCTCCTTCTCCCTCTGAAATCACTGTAACTAGTTCTCCTTCTCCCTCTGAAGTCACTGTAACTAGTTCTCCTTCTCCCTCTGAAATCACTGTAACTAGTTCTCCTTCTCCCTCTGAAGTCACTGTAACTAGTTCTCCTTCTCCCTCTGAAATCACTGTAACTAGTTCTCCTTCTCCCTCTGAAGTCACTGTAACTAGTTCTCCTTCTCCCTCTGAAGTCACTGTAACTAGTTCTCCTTCTCCCTCTGAAGTCACTGTAACTAGTTCTCCTCTCTCTCTGAAGTCACTGTAACTAGTTCTCCTTCTCCCTCTGAAATCACTGTAACTAGTTCTCCTTCTCCCTCTCATTTTTTAATCGCATCACTACTGGGAGAGCAGTTAATAGCATGGCTGTTAATTAGACTCAAACATGAATGAATCCTTTATTATTTTTGCGCCTAATCCTCTTATCCAACTTGTTTATACTCCTACAAGAGATCAACTCAATCTAATTAACTGGAGAAAGAAAAAAAGAGAAAAATTAGATGTTAGATTAATCTCATCTCCTTATTTGATTCTCCCTTTTCTCTCTCTCTCCTTCCTTCCTTCCCCTCCCTCCTTCTCTCTCTCTCTCTCTCTCTCTCTTCCCTCTCTCCTCTCCTTCTCCCTCCCTCCTTCTCTCCCTCTCTCCTTCCCTCCCTCCCTCTCTCTCCTTCCTTCCCCTCCATCCCTCTCTCTCTCCTTCCTTCCCCTCCATACCTCTCTCTCCTTCCTTCCCCTCCCTCTCTCTCTCCTTCCTTCCCCTCCCTCTCTCTCTCGCTCTTCTCCCTCACTCTCCTTCTTTCTGTCCCTCTCTGTTCTATCTCTTTCTTTTCTCTCCTCCCTCATCTCCCCATCCTCCCCTCATCTCCCCCTCTCTCCATGTTTATTGACTGGGAGAGTTCATACAAGAGCGTGTCTTAATGCGTTGCTTTAAAGTACCTGGCTTTGTTGCAGCAAATGCACGGACGCCAATATTGCAAATTGATCTGTCTAGCCCGTCACCTTTTGTTGTGGAGTGAAGTGAACTACTATTGCATTATCTGCCTCCTGACTCCATCCCTCATCTCATCCCTCCCTCCCTCCACCTTTCTTTCTCTCTCTCCCTTTCTTCTCCTCACAGGG
This sequence comes from Salmo salar, assembly GCF_905237065.1. Lineage (NCBI taxonomy): Eukaryota > Metazoa > Chordata > Actinopteri > Salmoniformes > Salmonidae > Salmo > Salmo salar. Next base: position 110,050,012 of record NC_059452.1, read on the forward strand.
ATGGAATCAGCATGGTTAAACAGTCACACACCCGGTCAGTCTCAGGGTTGATTAAGAGACAGCTACACCTGGATGGCTCGATTGGTGAGCTCAGCGTCTGACGACCCTCAACCCTTCTCCCCCTCTCACCTCCCCCTCTTCTTCCTCACCTCTCCCCTCTCACACTCCCCCTCTTCTTCCCTCACCCTTCTCCCCCTCTCACACTCCCCCTCTTCTTCCCTCACCCCTTCTCCCCCTCTCACACTCCCCCTCTTCTTCCCTCACCCCTTCTCCCCCTCTCACCCTCCCTCTGCTGTCGTTTCAGCTGGCTGGTCCTCCCCCTTCCCTCCTCCCCTCTACCCCCTCCCTCCTCCCCCCTCCTTCCCCCTCGTCCTTCCGTCCTCGATCCCTACCTCCTCCCTCCTTCTTCCACCTCCTCTGTTATCCTTTCAGGTGGCTAGTCCTCCCCTCTCCTCCTTCCCATCCTCCCGCTCTCCCCCCTCCTCCTCCCCATCTTCCTCTCCCCCCTCTCCATCCCCCTCCTCCTCTCCCCCCTCCTCCTCCCTCCTCCTCCTCTCCTCCCTCCTCTGTTTGCATTTCAGGTGACTGGTTAAGACAAGGTCATCAGACACACTGATGCAAACAAGAGCTACATAAAGGGATGACTGATCAGTAAAGATGTTGAGGTTGTCTCCTTTTCCTGAAAACTTCTGACTTTTCTACTTTCTAGTTTCTTTGTGAAAGAACAGCAGCTGTGAGGAGAAAAGTTAAGAGCAGAAAAGTTCTGAGCTGAACTGAGACACGTGATGCACTGTTCCTCCAGGCAGTAGAATGAAGTGGATGCAGTGTCAGAAACACAAGACAGACACGTCAAATATAAAGACTCTCTGTCCTCCCTCTCTCCCTCTCCCTCCACCTCCCTCTCTCTCCCTCTCCCTCTCTCTCCCTCTCTCCCTCCCTCTCTCTCCCTCTCTCCCTCCACCTCCCTCTCTCTCCCTCTCTCTCTCCCTCTCACTCTCTCCCTCTCATTCTCTCTCTCCTCCCCATGCAGGACAGCTTTGAGGGGAAGACAAGACAGAACAGTCCTCCAGCTCTGTTTGTGTCTCAACTCGGACTCAGCTTTGGTCTCTTGAGCCAATCACCAATCTGACGTTCCAACATTATTCCGATATACACACACACAGAGACACACTAACACAGCCGCAATCATCTTGATTTCTTGTGCTGAGAAATTACATTGCATGCTAATTGCTAGCAGAGGGATCTTTAATACATTTTTCATTCTGCACAGCATCATTACTGAACTAATGTCCTTATTAATCTACGCTGGTAATTTCCACCCCGGAGGATAAGCTATTTGTGAGAGAAAGCAATGTTTCCCTTCGAGAGAGGGAGAGGGGGGAGGAAAGGAGAGAGGGGATAGGTAGAGAGAGGGAGAGAGAGAGAGAAAGAGAGAGAAAGAGAAAGAGGGGGAATGAGAGAGAGAGAGAGAGAGAGAGAGAGAGAGAGAGAGAGAGAGAGAAAAGAGAGAGGAAGAGAGAGAGATCAGAGAGAGGAAGAGAGAGAGATGAGAGATGAGAGAGGAAGAGTGAGAGAGGAAGAGAGTGTGAGAGAGATAGAAAGAGAGAGAGAAAGAGAGATGACCAGAGCAGAGAGGAAGTTACTTGTCCATTAAATTGCATTGCAGCTCCACTTCCATGGGTGTTAACATGGCTGCAATAACGTTATGGTCACGTGTCATTTCACAGGAAGTCATGTCCTGTCCTCAATTAGTTCATCTAATTGGATTGCTCCTATCGGAGGGAGAAGGAGGGGGCAGTGTCAGTGTCCTGTGTCCTGGGGGGGACAATTTCCAAGCTGTACCATTTAGGTTGGGACAGAGGTTAGGAGAAATGTATTGTAAATCCATGAATAAAGACAGAAAGTCAGAGCCAGTAACCAGAGCTATACCCCCAGAACAGACTGGGAAGAACGCTTGACTAAAACATTATCAACAATATTTTCCAAAATCGGTCATGCATCACCTAAGGCTAAACATTTCAAATGAAACCCAACGGCAGTTATAATTTATTCTAAACATGGCAACAGATTTTCTCCAGCATCATACTTCGGTTTCTATTTCCCATCCCATATCTAGTGGTGTCTCTAAAGCTGTTGATTCAATATTGGTGTAAAAAAGCGTTAAAGCTGTGGAGAATAGGGATGAATAAAGCTGCCTGATAGAAGTTAGCGGCGCTAACGTAGCGTAGCCTTCGACACCCTAGGATTCTAGATGGAGGGGAGAGGCAATGTCCGCTGGGTGGCTAATGCTATTTCTATTCACCCGGGACTTAGAATATCAGGGCCGTTTTCACGCCGTCTTAATGTCTTAGAGAAGGAAGCATGGAGGAAGGAAGATGGTCTACAGAACATGGAAATGTGATTGTGTTCAGGATATTAAAGGTCTGTTCTGGGGTTGGTAGAGTCTGGGTGTTGGTGAGTTTGGAGTAAGACAGGGTATAAAGGTCTGTTCTGGGGTTGGTAGACTCTGGGTGTTGGTGAGTTTGGAGTAAGACAGGGTATAAAGGTCTGTTCTGGGGTTGGTAGACTCTGGGTGTTGGTAAGTTTGGAGTAAGACAGGGTATAAAGGTCTGTTCTGGGGTTGGTAGACTCTGGGTGTTGGTAAGTTTGGAGTAAGACAGGATATTAAAGGTCTGTTCTGGGGTTGGTAGACTCTGGGTGTTGGTGAGTTTGGAGTAAGACAGGGTATAAAGGTCTGTTCTGGGGTTGGTAGACTCTGGGTGTTGGTGAGTTTGGAGTAAGACAGGGTATAAAGGTCTGTTCTGGGGTTGGTAGACTCTGGGTGTTGGTAAGTTTGTAGTAAGACAGGGTATAAAGGTCTGTTCTGGGGTTGGTAGACTCTGGGTGTTGGTGAGTTTGGAGTAAGACAGGGTATAAAGGTCTGTTCTGGGGTTGGTAGACTCTGGGTGTTGGTGAGTTTGGAGTAAGACAGGGTTTAAAGGTCTGTTCTGGGGTTGGTAGACTCTGGGTGTTGGCTCTGCCTCTCTAACTTTATCCTCCACAGACAACCCATACTTCTCCAAAAAAGAAGAGAGTGAGAGAGAGAGAAAGAGAGAAAGAGAAAGCAGGGGGGGCAAGAGAAATGGAGATAAATAAAAGGATAAAGATAAAGAGCGAGAGAGAGAAAGAGAGAGAAAGAGAGAGAAAGAGAGAGAAAGAGAGAGAAAGAGAAAGAGAGAGAGAAAGAGAGAGAGAGAGAGAGAAAGAGAAAGAGAAAGAGAAAGAGAAAGAGAAAGAGAAAGAGAAAGAGAGAGAGAGAAAGACAGAGAGAGAGAGAGAGAGAGAGAGAGAGAGAGAGAGAGAGAGAGAGAGACCCAGCCCAGCACAACCATCTGTATTCCCTCTAAGAGAACAGGGCTGTGTACCATCCAATTATCTGTCAGCGGTGAATGATAGCCACAATAACGTATTCACGCTGTGGATCAATTTTTAATCAAGCTGAGAAATATGAAGGGGAAAGGAAGTTCCAAATGGCCCACCAGGAACTCCCATAATGCAATGCACCAGCAGGCGCAGAGGCCTTAATTTTCCACCAATCAAATTACTGCCTCCCTCACCCCTACCCCCCCCTCCATGTCAGTGGCCTATTGACATGGAGGGGGAAATTGTTAGAGGACACTCATTCTGCTGTGTTATGTAGGTCATCACACATTGTAGACTTGACCTATGACACCACCAGGTTCATCACACCCTGTAGACTTGACCTCTGTGTGTCAAGGACGGGTAACGTTTCTCTACAACACCACCAGGACCATCAGGGACGGGTCATGTTTCTCTACAACACCACCAGGTCCATCAGGGATGGGGCATGTTTCTCTACAACACCACCAGGTCCATCAGGGATGGGTCATGTTTCTCTACAACACCACCAGGTCCATCAAGGATGCGTCATGTTTCTTTACAACACCACCAGGTCCATCAGGGATGGGTCATGTTTCTCTACAACACCACCAGGTCCATCAGGGATGGGTCATGTTTTTTTACAACACCAACAGGTCCTCAGGGATGGGTCATGTTTCTCTACAACACCACCAGGTCCAGGGACAGGTCATGTTTCTCTACAACACCACCAGGTCCATCAGGGATGGGTCATGTTTCTCTACAACACCACCAGGTCCATCAGGGATGGGCCATGTTTCTCTACAACACCACCAGGTCCATCAGGGATGGGTCATGTTTCTCTACAACACCACCAGGTCCATCAGGGACGGGTAATGTTTCTCTACAACACCACCAGGTCAATCAGGAACGGGTCATGTTTCTCTACAACACCACCAGGTTCAGGGACAGGTCATGTTTCTCTACAACACCACCAGATCCATCAGGGATGGGTCATGTTTCTCTACAACACCACCAGGACCATCAGGGACGGGTAACGTTTCTCTACAACACCACCAGGACCATCAGGGATGGGTCATGTTTCTCTACAACACCACCAGGTCCATCAGGGATGGGTCATGTTTCTCTACAACACCACCAGGTCCATCAGGGATGGGTCATGTTTCTCTACAACACCACCAGGTCCATCAGGGATGGGTCATGTTTCTCTACAACACCACCAGGTCCATCAGGGACAGGTCATGTTTCTCTACAACACCACCAGGACCATCAGGGACGGGTCATGTTTCTCTACAACACCACCAGGTCCATCAGGGATGGGTCATGTTTCTCTGCAACACCACCAGGTCCATCAGGGATGGGTCATGTTTCTCTACAACACCACCAGGTCCATCAGGGATGGGTCATGTTTCTCTACAACACCACCAGGACCATCAGGGATGGGTCATGTTTCTCTACAACACCACCAGGTCCATCAGGGACGTGTCATGTTTCTCTACAACACCACCAGGACCATCAGGGATGGGTCATGTTTCTCTACAACACCACCAGGTCGAGGGACGTGTCATGTTTCTCTACAACACCACCAGGACCATCAGGGATGGGTCATGTTTCTCTACAACACCACCAGGACCATCAGGGATGGGTCATGTTTCTCTACAACACCACCAGGTCAATCAGGAACGGGTCATGTTTCTCTACAACACCACCAGGACCATCAGGGATGGGCCATGTTTCTCTACAACACCACCAGGTTCAGGGACGGGTCATGTTTCTCTCCCGACCCTCAGGGACGGGTAATGTTTCTCTACAACACCACTAGGACCATCAGGGATGGGTCATGTTTCTCTACAACACCACCAGGTCCATCAGGGATGGGTCATGTTTCTCTACAACACCACCAGGTCCATCAGGGGATGGGTCATGTTTCTCTACAACACCAGCAGGTCCATCAGGGACGGGTAATGTTTCTCTACAACACCACCAGGTTAAGGGATGGGTCATGTTTCTCTACAACACCACCAGGACCATCAGGGACGGGTCATGTTTCTCTACAACACCACCAGGTCCATCAGGGATGGGTCATGTTTCTCTGCAACACCGCCAGGTCCATCAGGGATGGGTCATGTTTCTCTACAACACCACCAGGTCCATCAGGAACGGGTCATGTTTCTCTACAACACAACCAGGACCATCAGGGATGGGCCATGTTTCTCTACAACACCACCAGGTCGAGGGACGTGTCATGTTTCTCTACAACACCACCAGGACCATCAGGGATGGGTCATGTTTCTCTACAACACCACCAGGACCATCAGGGATGGGTCATGTTTCTCTACAACACCACCAGGACCATCACGGATGGGTCATGTTTCTCTGCAACACCACCAGGTCCATCAGGGATGGGTCATGTTTCTCTACAACACCACCAGGTCCATCAGGGATGGGTCATGTTTCTCTACAACACCACCAGGTTCAGGGACGGGTCATGTTTCTCTACAACACCACCAGGTCCATCAGAAACGGGTCATGTTTCTCGACAACACCACCAGGACCATTAGGGATGGGCCATGTTTCTCTACAACACCACCATGTTCAGGGACGGGTCATGTTTCTCTACAACACCACCAGGACCCTCAGGGATGGGTAATGTTTCTCTACAACACCACCAGGACCATCAGGGAAGGGTCATGTTTCTCTACAACACCACCAGGTCCATCAGGGACGGGTCATGTTTCTCTACAACACCACCAGGTCCATCAGGGACGGGTAATGTTTCTCTACAACACCACCAGGTTCAGGGACAGGTCATGTTTCTCTACAACACCACCAGGACCATCAGGGATGGGTCATGTTTCTCTACAACACCACCAGGTTCAGGGATGGGTCATGTTTCTCTACAACACCACCAGGACCATCAGGGACGGGTCATGTTTCTCTACAACACCACCAGGTCCAGGGACGGGTCATGTTTCTCTACAACACCACCAGGTTCAGGGACGGGTCATTTTCTCTACAACACCACCAGGTCCATCAGGAACGGGTCATGTTTCTCTACAACACCACCAGGACCATCAGGGATGGGCCATGTTTCTCTACAACACCACCAGGTCCTCAGCGATGGGTCATGTTTCTCTACAACACCACCAGGTCCATCAGGGATGGGTCATGTTTCTCTACAACACCAGCAGGTCCATCAGGGACGGGTAATGTTTCTCTACAACACCACCAGGTTAAGGGACAGGTCATGTTTCTCTACAACACCACCAGGACCATCAGGGACGGGTCATGTTTCTCTACAACACCACCAGGTCCATCAGGGATGGGTCATGTTTCTCTGCAACACCACCAGGTCCATCAGGGATGGGTCATGTTTCTCTACAACACCACCAGGTCCATCAGGAACGGGTCATGTTTCCCTACAACACAACCAGGACCATCAGGGATGGGCCATGTTTCTCTACAACACCACCAGGTCGAGGGACGTGTCATGTTTCTCTACAACACCACCAGGACCATCAGGGATGGGCCATGTTTCTCTACAACACCACCAGGTCGAGGGACGTGTCATGTTTCTCTACAACACCACCAGGACCATCAGGGATGGGTCATGTTTCTCTACAACACCACCAGGACCATCAGGGATGGGTCATGTTTCTCTACAACACCACCAGGTCAATCAGGAACGGGTCATGTTTCTCTACAACACCACCAGGACCATCAGGGATGGGCCATGTTTCTCTACAACACCACCAGGTTCAGGGACGGGTCATGTTTCTCTACAACACCACCAGGACCCTCAGGGACGGGTAATGTTTCTCTACAACACCACTAGGACCATCAGGGATGGGTCATGTTTCTCTACAACACCACCAGGTCCATCAGGGATGGGTCATGTTTCTCTACAACACCACCAGGTCCATCAGGGATGGGTCATGTTTCTCTACAACACCAGCAGGTCCATCAGGGACGGGTAATGTTTCTCTACAACACCACCAGGTTAAGGGATGGGTCATGTTTCTCTACAACACCACCAGGACCATCAGGGACGGGTCATGTTTCTCTACAACACCACCAGGTCCATCAGGGATGGGTCATGTTTCTCTGCAACACCGCCAGGTCCATCAGGGATGGGTCATGTTTCTCTACAACACCACCAGGTCCATCAGGAACGGGTCATGTTTCTCTACAACACAACCAGGACCATCAGGGATGGGCCATGTTTCTCTACAACACCACCAGGTCGAGGGACGTGTCATGTTTCTCTACAACACCACCAGGACCATCAGGGATGGGTCATGTTTCTCTACAACACCACCAGGACCATCAGGGATGGGTCATGTTTCTCTACAACACCACCAGGACCATCACGGATGGGTCATGTTTCTCTGCAACACCACCAGGTCCATCAGGGATGGGTCATGTTTCTTTACAACACCACCAGGTCCATCAGGGATGGGTCATGTTTCTCTACAACACCACCAGGTTCAGGGACGGGTCATGTTTCTCTACAACACCACCAGGTCCATCAGAAACGGGTCATGTTTCTCGACAACACCACCAGGACCATTAGGGATGGGCCATGTTTCTCTACAACACCACCATGTTCAGGGACGGGTCATGTTTCTCTACAACACCACCAGGACCCTCAGGGATGGGTAATGTTTCTCTACAACACCACCAGGACCATCAGGGAAGGGTCATGTTTCTCTACAACACCACCAGGTCCATCAGGGACGGGTCATGTTTCTCTACAACACCACCAGGTCCATCAGGGACGGGTAATGTTTCTCTACAACACCACCAGGTTCAGGGACAGGTCATGTTTCTCTACAACACCACCAGGACCATCAGGGATGGGTCATGTTTCTCTACAACACCACCAGGTTCAGGGATGGGTCATGTTTCTCTACAACACCACCAGGACCATCAGGGACGGGTCATGTTTCTCTACAACACCACCAGGTCCAGGGACGGGTCATGTTTCTCTACAACACCACCAGGTTCAGGGACGGGTCATTTTTCTCTACAACACCACCAGGTCCATCAGGAACGGGTCATGTTTCTCTACAACACCACCAGGACCATCAGGGATGGGCCATGTTTCTCTACAACACCACCAGGTTCAGCGATGGGTCATGTTTCTCTACAACACCACCAGGACCATCAGGGACGGGTCATGTTTCTCTACAACACCACCAGGTCCAGGGACGGGTCATGTTTCTCTACAACACCACCAGGTTCAGGGACGGGTCATTTTTCTCTACAACACCACCAGGTCCATCAGGAACGGGTCATGTTTCTCTACAACACCACCAGGACCATCAGGGATGGGCCATGTTTCTCTACAACACCACCAGGTCCAGGGACGGGTCATGTTTCTCTACAACACCACCAGGTTCAGGGACAGGTCATGTTTCTCTACAACACCACCAGGACCATCAGGGATGGGTCCTGTTTCTCTACAACACCACCAGGTCCATCAGGGACTGGTCATGTTTCTCTACAACACCACCAGGACCATCAGGGGTGGGTCATGTTTCTCTACAACATCACCAGGTCCATCAGGGATGGGTCATGTTTCTCTACAACACCACTAGGTCCATCAGGGACAGGTCATGTTTCTCTACAACACCACCAGGACCATCATGGATGGGCCATGTTTCTCTACAACACCACCAGGTCCAGGGACGGGTCATGTTTCTCTAGAACACCACCAGGTCCATCAGGGACGGGTAACGTTTCTCTACAACACCACCAGGTCCATCAGGGACGGGTCATGTTTCTCTACAACACCACCAGGTCCTCAGGGATGGGTCATGTTTCTCTACAACACCACCAGGACCATCAGGGACGGGTCATGTTTCTCTACAACACCACCAGGTCCATCAGGGATGCGTCATGTTTCTCTACAACACCACCAGGACCATCGGGGATGGGTGCTGTTTCTCTACAACACCACCAGGTCCATCAGGGATGGGTCATGTTTCTCTACAACACCACCAGGACCATCAGGGATGGGTCATGTTTCTCTACAACACCACCAGGTTAAGGGATGGGTCATGTTTCTCTACAACACCACCAGGACCATCAGGGACGGGTCATGTTTCTCTACAACACCACCAGGTCCATCAGGGATGGGTCATGTTTCTCTGCAACACCGCCAGGTCCATCAGGGATGGGTCATGTTTCTCTACAACACCACCAGGTCCATCAGGGACGGGTCATGTTTCTCTACAACACCACCAGGACCATCAGGGATGGGTCATGTTTCTCTACAACACCACCAGGTCCAGGGACGTGTCATGTTTCTCTACAACACCACCAGGACCATCAGGGATGGGTCATGTTTCTCTACAACACCACCAGGTCCATCAGGGATGGGCCATGTTTCTCTACAACACCACCAGGTCCATCAGGGACGGGTCATGTTTCTCTACAACACCACCAGGTTCAGGGACAGGTCATGTTTCTCTACAACACCACCAGGACCATCAGGGATGGGTCCTGTTTCTCTACAACACCACCAGGTCCATCAGGGACGGGTCATGTTTCTCTACAACACCACCAGGACCATCAGGGATGGGTCATGTTTCTCTACAACACCACCAGGTCCATCAGGGATGGGTCATGTTTCTCTACAACACCACCAGGTCCATCAGGGATGGGTCATGTTTCTCTACAACACCACCAGGTCCATCAGGGATGGGTCATGTTTCTCTACAACACCACCAGGTCCAGGGACGGGTCATGTTTCTCTACAACACCACCAGGTCCATCAGGGACGGGTAATGTTTCTCTACAACACCACCAGGTCCATCAGGGACGGGTAATGTTTCTCTACAACACCACCAGGTTCAGGGATGGGTCATGTTTCTCTACAACACCACCAGGTCCATCAGGGACGGGTCATGTTTCTCTACAACACCACCAGGTCCATCAGGGATGGGTCATGTTTCTCTACAACACCACCAGGACCATCAGGGATGGGTCATGTTTCTCTACAACACCACCAGGTCCATCAGGGATGGGTCATGTTTCTCTACAACACCACCAGGACCATCAGGGATGGGTCATGTTTCTCTACAACACCACCAGGTTTCAATCTGCAATGAAATTTCTCCTATTAGTAATGAACCATCATCTTTCTAAAATACATCTTGAAGAGACCCCACATCTCTCCCCCTCCTCACTAAGTTAGAAAACACAATGTCTGTAAAACGAATGAGTAGGGAGGTAATTGCAGACAACAAAAATTACATTTCCAATAAAGGCCCTTGTCTCTCCTGGGTTTCTGTCTCCGAGCCCTCAGCTCCTCTCAACCGTTTAACAATCTACATCCAACCTCCCTCCACCCCCCACCCCCACTCCCCCCCACACACACACACACACACACACACACACACACACACACACACACACACACACACACACACACACACACACACACACACACACACACACACACACACACACACACACACACACACACACACCACTGAGAACCCACCGGAGAGGGGTGTTCTATATTATACGCACACAAAACACATCTACGGTGCCTTGCATAAGTATTCACACCCCTTGGCATTTTTCCTATTTTGTTGCATTACAACCTGTAATTTAAATGTATTTTTACTTGGATTTCATGTAATGGACATACTGTACACAAAGTAGTCAAATTGGTGAAGTGAAAAAAATTATAAAAAATTATAAACGGAAAAGTGGTGCATGCATATGTATTCACCCCCTTTGCTATGAAGCCCCTAAATAAGATTTGGAGCAACCAATTACCTTCAGAAGTCACATAATTCGTTAAATAAAGTCCACCTGTGTGCAATCTAAGTGTCACATGATCTGTCACATGATCTCAGTATATATACACCTGTTCTGAAAGGCCACAGAGTCTGCAACACCACCATGCAAGGGGCACTACCAAGCAAGCGGCACTATGAAGATCAAGGATCTCTCCAAACAGGTCAGGGACAAAGTTGTGGAGAAGTACAGACCAGGGTTGGGTTATAAAAAATATCTGAAACTTTGAACATCCCACAGAGCACCATTAATCAGAGAGGCAACAAAGAGACCAAAAATAACCCTTAAGGAGCTGCAAAGCTCCACAGCGGAGATTGGAGTAACTGTGGTGTTCGTCAAAAGGCATGTGAGAGACTCCCCAAACATATGGAAGAAGGTACTCTGGTCAGATGAGACTAAAATTGAGCTTTTGGCCATCAAGGAAAACGCTATGTCTGGCGCAACCCCAAAATCTCTCATCACCCCGAGAACACGATCTCTACAGTGAAGCATGGTGGTGGCAGCATCATGCTGTTGGGATGTTTTTTATCTGCAGGGACTGGGAAACTGGTCAGAATTGAAGGAATGATGGATGGCACTAAATACATGGAAATTCTTGAGGGAAACCTATTTCAGATTTGAGACTGGGATCGGAGGTTCACCTTCCAGCAGGACAATGACCCTAAGCATACTGCTAAAGCAACACTCAAGTAGTTTAAGGGGAAACATTTAAATGTCTTGGAATGGCCTAGTCAAAGCCCAGACCTCAATCCAATTGAGAATCTGTGGTATGACTTAAAGATTGCTATACACCAGTGGAACCCATCCAACTTGAAGGAGCTGGAGCAGTTTAGAATGGGCAAAAATCCCAGTGGCTAGATGTGCCAAACTTATAGACATACCCCAAGAGACTTGCAGCTGTAATTGCTGCAAAAGGTGCCTCTACAAAGTATTGACTTTGGGGGTGAATAGTTATGCATGCTCAAGTTCTGTTTTTTTGTCTTATTTCTTGTTTGTTTCACAATAAACAATATTTTGCATCTTCAAATCAGTAGGCATGTTGTGTAAATCAAATTGTACAAACCCCCAAAAAATCCATTTTAATTCCAGGTTGTAAGGTAACAAAATAGGAAAAATGCCAAAGGCGTGAATACTTTCGCAAGCCACTGTAAGGGGACCAGCAGGAAGACACTTTATAGTTGATAACAAACCCCTTCTGCTGGACCTCCGCTACACAAACAGTGTAGACATATGATATCTGTGTGTGTGTGATATCTGTGTGTGTGTGATATCTGTGTGTGTGTGATATCTGTGTGTGTGTGATATCTGTGTGTGTGTGATATCTGTGTGTGTGTGTGTGTGTGTGATATCTGTGTGTGTGTGATATCTGATATCTCGATGGAGTGTGAGTGTGTGTGTGTGTGTGTGTGTGTGTGTGTGTGTGGCTGTGGTGTGTGTGTGTGTGTGTGTGTGCGCACGTCATTCCATGGAGTACTGTGCGGTCCATTCATCAACTTCCCAGTCACCCAGATAAGATCATGTGCACACACACACACACACACACACACACACACACACACACACACACACACACACACACACACACACACACACACACACACACACAGAATCTTTCTTTACTGAAACATTCTAATTTCATTTAATCCCCCCCCCCTTAAAAATAAAAAACCAAAATATATCCTGTACTACATACATGTACCATACTCACCTTTCCATCTACCACATGATACAAACCAACATCACAATACCCAAAACAATACCCACTCCTACAACCGTATATCACAACCAACACATCTTCCCCAGCTATACAGACAGCCCACCCAACACACCATATCTCCTGAAACATCTTCCCCAGCTATACAGACAGCCCCCCCAACACACCAAATCTCCTGAAACATCTCCTCCAGCTATACAGACAGCCCCCCCAACACACCATATCTCCTGAAACATCTTCCCCAGCTATACAGACAGCCCCCCAACACACCATATCTCCTGAAACATCTTCCCCAGCTATACAGACAGCCCCCCCAACACACCATATCTCCTGAAACATCTTCCCCAGCTATACAGACAGCCCCCCCAACACACCATACCTCCTGAAACATCTTCCCCAGCTATACAGACAGCCCCCCCAACACACCATATCTCCTGAAACATCTTCCCCAGCTATACAGACAGCCCCCCCAACACACCATATCTCCTCAAACATCTCCCCCAGCTATACAGACAAGCCCCCCCACAACACACCATATCTCCTGAAACATCTTCCCCCAGCTATACAGACAGCCCCCCAACACACCATATCTCCTGAAACATCTTCCCCAGCTATACAGACAGCCCCCCCCAACACACCATATCTCCTGAAACATCTTCCCCAGCTATACAGACAGCCCCCCCAACACACCATACCTCCTGAAACATCTTCCCCAGCTATACAGACAGCCCCCCAACACACCATATCTCCTGAAACATCTTCCCCAGCTATACAGACAGCCCCCCAACACACCATATCTCCTGAAACATCTTCCCCAGCTATACAGACAGCCCCCCAACACACCATATCTCCTGAAACATCTTCCCCAGCTATACAGACAGCCCCCCAACACACCATATCTCCTGAAACATCTTCCCCAGCTATACAGACAGCCCCCCAACACACCATATCTCCTGAAACATCTTCCCCAGCTATACAGACAGCCCCCCCCAACACACCATACCTCCTGAAACATCTTCCCCAGCTATACAGACAGCCCCCCCAACACACCATATCTCCTGAAACATCTCCCCCAGCTATACAGACAGCCCCCCAACACACCATATCTCCTGAAACATCTTCCCCAGCTATACAGACAGCCCCCCCAACACACCATACCTCCTGAAACATCTTCCCCAGCTATACAGACAGCCCCCCCAACACACCATATCTCCTGAAACATCTTCCCCAGCTATACAGACAGCCCCCCAACACACCATATCTCCTCAAACATCTCCCCCAGCTATACAGACAGCCCCCCCCAACACACCATATCTCCTGAAACATCTTCCCCAGCTATACAGACAGCCCCCCAAACACACCATATCTCCTGAAACATCTTCCCCAGCTATACAGACAGCCCCCCCAACACACCATACCTCCTGAAACATCTTCCCCAGCTATACAGACAGCCCCCCAACACACCATATCTCCTGAAACATCTTCCCCAGCTATACAAACAGCCCCCCAACACACCATATCTCCTGGAAACATCTTCCCCAGCTATACAGACAGCCCCCCAACACACCGTATCTCCTGAAACATCTCCCCAGCTATACAGACAGCCCCCCAACACACCATATCTCCTGAAACATCTCCCCAGCTATACAGACAGCCCCCCAACACACCATATCTCCTGAAACATCTTCCCCAGCTATACAGACAGCCCCCCCAACACACCATATCTCCTGAAACATCTTCCCCAGCTATACAGACAGCCCCCCAACACACCGTATCTGCTGAAACATCTCCCCAGCTATACAGACAGCCCCCAACACACCATATCTCCTGAAACATCTTCCCCAGCTATACATACAGCCCCCCCAACACACCATATCTCCTGAAACATCTTCCCCAGCTATACAGACAGCCCCCCCAACACACCATATCTCCTGAAACATCTTCCCCAGCTATACAGACAGCCCCCCAACACACCATATCTCCTGAAACATCTTCCCCAGCTATACAGACAGCCCCCCCAACACACCATACCTCCTGAAACATCTTCCCCAGCTATACAGACAGCCCCCCAACACACCATATCTCCTGAAACATCTTCCCCAGCTATACAGACAGCCCCCCAACACACCATATCTCCTGAAACATCTTCCCCAGCTATACAGACAGCCCCCCCAACACACCATATCTCCTGAAACATCTTCCCCAGCTATACAAACAGCCCCCCAACACACCATATCTCCTGAAACATCTTCCCCAGCTATACAGACAGCCCCCCAACACACCATATCTCCTGAAACATCTTCCCCAGCTATACAGACAGCCCCCCAACACACCATATCTCCTGAAACATCTTCCCCAGCTATACAGACAGCCCCCCAACACACCATATCTCCTGAAACATCTTCCCCAGCTATACATACAGCCCCCCCAACACACCATATCTCCTGAAACATCTTCCCCAGCTATACAGACAGCCCCCCAACACACCATATCTCCTGAAACATCTTCCCCAGCTATACAGACAGCCCCCCAACACACCATATCTCCTGAAACATCTTCCCCAGCTATACAGACAGCCCCCCCAACACACCATATCTCCTGAAACATCTTCCCCAGCTATACAGACAGCCCCCCAACACACCATATCTCCTGAAACATCTTCCCCAGCTATACAGACAGCCCCCCAACACACCGTATCTGCTGAAACATCTCCCCCAGCTATACAGACAGCCCAACAACACACCATATCTCCTGAAACATCTCCCCCAGCTATACAGACAGCCCCCCAACACACCATACCTCCTGAAACATCTTCCCCAGCTATACAGACAGCCCCCCCAACACACCATATCTCCTGAAACATCTTCCCAGCTATACAGACAGCCCCCCAACACACCGTATCTCCTGAAACATCTCCCCCAGCTATACAGACAGCCCCCCAACACACCATATCTCCTGAAACATCTCCCCCAGCTATACAGACAGCCCCCCCAACACACCATATCTCCTGAAGCATCTTCCCCAGCTATACAGACAGCCCCCCCAACACACCATATCTCCTAAAACATCTTCCCCAGCTATACAGTCAGCCCCCCAACACACCATATCTCCTGAAACATCTTCCCCAGCTATACAGACAGCCCCCCAATACACCATATCTCCTCAAACATCTTCCCCAGCTATACAGACAAGCCCCCCCAACACACCATATCTCCTGAAACATCTTCCCCAGCTATACAGACAGCCCCCCAACACACCATATCTCCTGAAACATCTTCCCCAGCTATCCAGACAGACCCCCAACACACCATATCTCCTGAAACATCTCCCCAGCTATACAGACAGCCCCCCAACACACCATACCTCCTCAAACATCTTCCCCAGCTATACAGACAGCCCCCCCAACACACCATATCTCCTCAAACATCTTCCCCGCTATACAGACAGCCCCCCAACACACCATATCTCCGAAACACTTCCCCGGCTATACAGACAGCCCCCCAACACACCATATCTCCTGAAACATCTTCCCCAGCTATACAGACAGCCCCCCCAACACACCATATCTCCTGAAACATCTCCCTAGCTATACAAACAGCCCCCCAACACACCATATCTCCTGAAACATCTCCCCAGCTATACAGACAGCCCCCCCAAACACACCATACCTCCTCAAACATCTTCCCCAGCTATACAGACTGCCCCCCCAACACACCATATCTCCTGAAACATCTCCCCCAGCTATACAGACAGCCCCCAACACACCATATCTCCTGAAACATCTTCCCCAGCTATACAGACAGCCCCCCCAACACACCATATCTCCTGAAACATCTTCCCCAGCTATACAGACAGCCCCCAACACACCATATCTCCTGAAACATCTTCCCCAGCTATACAGACAGCCCCCCAACACACCATATCTCCTGAAACATCTTCCCCAGCTATACAGACAGCCCCCCCAACACACCATATCTCCTGAAACATCTTCCCCAGCTATACAGACAGCCCCCCAACACACCATATCTCCTGAAACATCTTCCCCAGCTATACAGACAGCCCCCCAACACACCATATCTCCTGAAACATCTTCCCCAGCTATACAGACAGCCCCCAACACACCATATCTCCTGAAACATCTTCTCCAGCTATACAGACAGCCCCCCCAACACACCATATCTCCTGAAACATCTTCCCCAGCTATACAGACAGCCCCCCAACACACCATATCTCCTGAAACATCTTCCCCAGCTATACAGACAGCCCCCCAACACACCATATCTCCTGAAACATCTTCCCCAGCTATACAGACAGCCCACCCGACACACCATATCTCCTCAAACATCTTCCCCAGCTATACAGACAGCCCCCAACACACCATATCTCCTGAAACATCTTCCCCAGCTATACAGACAGCCCCCAACACACCATATCTCCTGAAACATCTTCCCCAGCTATACAGACAGCACCCCCAACACACCATATCTCCTGAAACATTTTCCCCAGCTATACAGACAGCCCACCCAACACACCATATCTCCTGAAACATCTTCCCCAGCTTTCCAGACAGACCCCCCAACACACCATATCTCCTGAAACATCTCCCCAGCTATACAGACAGCCCCCCCAACACACCATAACTCCTCAAACATCTTCCCCAGCTATACAGACAGCCCCCCAACACACCATATCTCCTGAAACATCTTCCCCAGCTATACAGACAGCCCCCCAACACACCATATCTCCTGAAACATCTTCCCCAGCTATACTTACAGACCCCACAACACACCATATCTCCTGAAACATCTCCCCCAGCTATACAGACAGCCCCCAACACACCATACCTCCTCAAACATCTTCCCCAGCTATACAGACAGCCCCCCAACACACCATATCTCCTGAAACATCTTCCCCAGCTATACAGACAGCCCCCCAACACACCATATCTCCTGAAACATCTTCCCCAGCTATACAGACAGCCCCCCCAACACACCATATCTCCTCAAACATCTTCCCCAGCTATACAGACAGCCCCCCAACACACCATATCTCCTGAAACATCTTCCCCAGCTATACAGACAGCCCCCCAACAGACCATATCTCCTGAAACATCTTCCCCGCTATACAGACAGCCCCCCCAACACACCATATCTCCTGAAACATCTTCCCCAGCTATACAGACAGCCCCCAACACACCATATCTCCTGAAACATCTTCCCAGCTATACAGACAGCCCCCCCAACACACCATATCTCCTCAAACATCTTCCCCAGCTATACAGACAGCCCCCAACACACCATATCTCCTGGAAACATCTTCCCCAGCTATACAGACAGCCCCCAACACACCATATCTCCTGAAACATCTTCCCCAGCTATACAGACAGCCCCCAACACACCATATCTCCTGAAACATCTTCCCCAGCTATACAGACAGCCCCCCCAACACACCATATCTCCTCAAACATCTTCCCCAGCTATACAGACAGCCCCAACACACCATATCTCCTCAAACATCTTCCCCAGCTATACAGACAGCCCCCCAACACACCATATCTCCTGAAACATCTTCCCCAGCTATACAGACAGCCCCCCAACACACCATATCTCCTGAAACATCTTCCCCAGCTATACAGACAGCCCCCCAACACACCATATCTCCTGAAACATCTTCCCCAGCTATACAGACAGCCCCCCAACACACCATATCTCCTGAAACATCTTCCCCAGCTATGCAGACAGCCCCCCCCAACACACCATATCTCCTCAAACATCTTCCCCAGCTATACAGACAGCCCCCCCCAACACACCATATCTCCTGAAACATCTTCCACAGCTATACAGACAGCCCCCCCCAACACACCATATCTCCTGAAACATCTTCCCCAGCTATACAGACAGCCCCCCAACACACCATATCTCCTGAAACATCTTCCCCAGCTATACAGACAGCCCCCCAACACACCATATCTCCTCAAACATCTTCCCCAGCTATACAGACAGCCCCCAACACACCATATCTCCTGAAACATCTTCCCCAGCTATACAGACAGCCCCCAACACACCATATCTCCTCAAACATCTTCCCCAGCTATACAGACAGCCCCCCAACACACCATATCTCCTGAAACATCTTCCCCAGCTATACAGACAGCCCCCCCAACACACCATATCTCCTGAAACATCTTCCCCAGCTATACAGACAGCCCCCAACACACCATATCTCCTGAAACATCTTCCCCAGCTATACAGACAGCCCCCCCAACACACCATATCTCCTGAAACATCTTCCCCAGCTATACAGACAGCCCCCCCAACACACCATATCTCCTGAAACATCTTCCCCAGCTATACAGACAGCCCCCAACACACCATATCTCCTGAAACATCTTTCCCAGCTATACAGACAGCCCCCAAACACACCCATATCTCCCGAAACATCTTCCCAGCTATACAGACAGCCCCCAACACACCATATCTCCTGAAACATCTTCCCCAGCTATACAGACAGCCCCCCAACACACCATATCTCCTGAAACATCTTCCCCGGCTATACAGACAGCCCCCAACACACCATATCTCCTGAAACATCTTCCCCAGCTATACAGACAGCCCCCCCCAACACACCATATCTCCTGAAACATCTTCCCCAGCTATACAGACAGCCCCCCAACACACCATATCTCCTGAAACATCTTCCCCAGCTATACAGACAGACCCCCCAACACACCATATCTCCTGGAAACATCTTCCCCAGCTATACAGACAGCCCCCCCAACACACCATATCTCCTCAAACATCTTCCCCAGCTATACAGACAGCCCCCCAACACACCATATCTCCTGAAACATCTTCCCCAGCTATACAGACAGCCCCCCAACACACCATATCTCCTGGAAACATCTTCCAGCTATACAGACAGCCCCCCCAACACACCCATATCTCCTGAAACATCTTCCCCAGCTATACAGACAGCCCCCAACACACCATATCTCCTGAAACATCTTTTCCAGCTATACAGACAGCCCCCCCAACACACCATATCTCCTGAAACATCTTCCCCAGCTATACAGACAGCCCCCCCAACACACCATATCTCCTGAAACATCTTCCCCAGCTATACAGACAGCCCCCCAACACACCATATCTCCTGAAACATCTTCCCCAGCTATACAGACAGCCCCCCAACACACCATATCTCCTGAAACATCTTCCCCAGCTATACAGACAGCCCCCAACACACCATATCTCCTGAAACATCTTCCCCAGCTATACAGACAGCCCCCCAACACACCATATCTCCTGAAACATCTTCCCCAGCTATACAGACAGCCCCCCCAACACACCATATCTCCTGAAACATCTTCCCCAGCTATACAGACAGCCCCCCAACACACCATATCTCCTGAAACATCTTTCCAGCTATACAGACAGCCCCCCAACACACCATATCTCCTGAAACATCTTCCCCAGCTATACAGACAGCCCCCAACACACCATATCTCCTGGAAACATCTTCCCCAGCTATACAGACCAGCCCCCCCAACACACCATATCTCCTGAAACATCTTCCCAAGCTATACAGACAGCCCCCCAACACACCATATCTCCTGAAACATCTTCCCCAGCTATACAGACAGCCCCCCAACACACCATATCTCCTGAAACATCTTCCCCAGCTATACAGACAGCCCCCATTCCAACACACCATATCTCCTGGAAACATCTTCCCCAGCTATACAGACAGCCCCCCCAACACACCATATCTCCTGAAACATCTCCCCGCTATACAGACAGCCCCCCAACACACCAATCTCCTGAAACATCTTCCCCAGCTATACAGACAGCCCCCAACACACCATATCTCCTGAAACATCTTCCCCCAGCTATACAGACAGCCCCCAACACACCATATCTCCTGAAACATCTTCCCCAGCTATACAGACAGCCCCCCAACACACCATATCTCCTGAAAAAACATTTTCCCCAGCTACACAGACAGCCCCCCAACACACCATATCTCCTGAAACATCTTCCCCAGCTATCCAGACAGCCCCCACAACACACCATATCTCCTGAAACATCTCCAGCTATACAGACAGCCCCCCAACACACCATACCTCCTCAAACATCTTCCCCAGCTATACAGACAGCCCCCCAACACACCATATCTCCTCAAACATCTTCCCCAGCTATACAGACAGCCCCCCCCCAACACACCATATTCTCCTGAAACATTCTTCCCCAGCTATACAGACAGCCCCCCAACAACACCATAGTCTCCTGAAACATCTTCCCCAGCTATACAGACAGCCCCCCAACACACCATATCTCCTGAAACATCTTCCCAGCTATACAGACAGCCCCCCAACACACCACAATATCTCCTGAAACATCTTCCCTAGCTATACAGACAGCCCCCCCAACACACCATCAACTCCTGAAACATCTTCCCAGCTATACAGACAGCCCCCCCAACACACCATACCTCCTGAAACATCTTCCCCAAGCTATACAGACAGCCCCCCAACACACCATATCTCCTGAAACATCTTCCCCAGCTATCACAGACAGCCCCCAACACACCATATCTCCTGAAACATCTTCCCCAGCTATACAGACAGCCCCCCAACACACCATATCTCCTGAAACATCTTCCCAGCTATACAGACAGCCCCCCAACACACCATATCTCCTGAAACATCTCCCCCAGCTATACAGACAGCCCCCAACACACCATACCTTCCTGAAACATCTTCCCCAGCTATACAGACAGCCCCCCCCAACACACCATATCTCCTGAAACATTCTCTCCCCCGCTATACAGACAGCCCCCCAACACACCATATCTCCTGGAAACATCTTCCCCAGCTATACAGACAGCCCCCCAACACACCATATCTCCTGAAACATCTTCCCAGCTTTACAGACAGCCCCCCAACACACCATATCTCCTGAAACATCCTTCCCCAGCTATACAGACAGCCCCCCCAACACACCATACTCTCTGAAACATCTTCCCCAGCTATACAGACAGCCCCCCAAACACACCATACCTCCTAAACATCTTCCCCAGCTATACAGACTGCCCCCAACACACCATATCTCCTGAAACATCTCCCCCAGCTATACAGACAGCCCCCCAACACACCATATCTCCTGAAACATCTTCCCCAGCTATACAGACAGCCCCCAACACACCATATCTCCCGAAACATCCCTTCCCCAGCTATACAGACAGCCCCCCAACACACCATATCTCCTGAAACATCTTCCCCAGCTATACAGACAGCCCCCCAACACACCGTATCTCCTGAAACATCTCCCCCCCAGCTATACAGACAGCCCCCCAACACACCATATCTCCTCAAACATCTTCCCCAGCTATACAGACACCCCCAACACACCATATCTCCTGAAACATCTTCCCCAGCTATACAGACAGCCCCCCCCAACACACCATATCTCCTGAAACATCTTCCCAGCTATACAGACAGCCCCCAACACACCATATCTCCTGTGAAACATCTTCCCCAGCTACACAGACAGCCCCCAACACCATACCTCCTCAAACATCTTCCCCAGCTATACAGACAGACCCCCCAACACACCATATCTCCTGGAAACATCTTCCCCAGCTATACAGACAGCCCCCCCAACACACCATATCTCCTGAAACATCTCCCCCAGCTATACAGACAGCCCCCCCAACACACCATATCTCCTGAAGCATCTTCCCCAGCTATACAGACAGCCCCCCCAACACACCATATCTCCTGAAACATCTTCCCCAGCTATACAGACAGCCCCCCAACACACCATATCTCCTGAAACATCTTCCCCAGCTATACAGACAGCCCCCCAACACACCATATCTCCTGAGACATCTTCCCCAGCTATACAGACAGCCCCCCCAACACAGCCATATCTCCTGAAACATCTTCCCCATGCTAAGTACAGACAGCCCCCAACACACCATATCTCCTGAACATCTTCCCCAACGCTATACAGACAGCCCCCCAACACACCATATCTCCCCTTGAAGCACTCTTTCCGCTATACAGACAGCCCCCCAACACACCATATCTCCTGAAACATCTTCCCCAGCTATACAGACAGCCCCCCAACACACCATACCTCCTCAAACATCTTCTCCCAGCTTATACAGACAGCCCCCCCAACACACCATATTTGTTGTCTTCTGACTATACACATTTTCAGTTTTATTCTATCAAACATCTCCCCAACTTACACTATTTATTTCCATATCTCTTGTTAATCTTAGCTAACAGACAGCCCCCCCAACACACCATATCTGAAACATCTTCGGCTTACAGACAGACCCCAACACACATATCTCTTGAAACATCTTCCCTATTCACAGACTAGCCCCCCAACACACCATATCCAAACAATCCTCCCATTTATACAGACATTGGCTCCCCCCACACACTATATCACCACACACATCTCCCTTATTTCTTAGACAGCCCCCCAACACACCATATCTCCTCAAACATCTTCCCGGCTATACAGAACTATTTATTTTTTTCCTGAAACATCTCCCCCAGCTATACAGACAGCCCCCCAACACACCATATCTCCTGAAACATCTCCCCAGCTACAAATAGCACCCCAATATACCATATCCTGAAACATCTTCCCAGCTATACAGACAGCCCCCCAAACACAATTGCATATCTTTCAAACATTCTTCCCCAGTTATACAGACATTAGCAACACACCATATCTTCACGGAAACATCTTCCCCAGCTATACAGATATTTTTAGCCCACACCATATCTCCTGAAACATCTTTAGTAAGTACAGACATTTCCCCCAACGACACCACATATCTCCTGGAAACATCTCCCCTGGCTATACAGACAGCCCCCCCAACACACCATACCTCCTCAAACATCTTCCCCACATTCTGGCATACAGACTACTTTGACCCCCCATATCTCCTGAAACATCTTCTACAGCACAGCCCCCCAACCCATTCTCACCGAAACATCTTTCGCTACAGACAGCCCCACACCCAACACACCATATCCTCAAACATCTCCCCATTTATGTTCAGACATTTTGCCACAACTTCTTCTACACCATCTCTTTGCTGTCTGAAACATTTATAAAAACTTTCTCCCCAGCTATACAGACAGCCCACCCGACACACCATATACTCCTCACAATATTTTATTTACGTCATTTTCCACCACCTGCTCATAAAGCATCTCTGGCTATGCAACATTTTAATACCTATATCCTGAAAACATCTTCAGCTATACAGACAGCCCCCCATATATATACCAGGAAACATCTTTCAGCTATACAGACAGCCCTCCCCCCAACACACCATATCTCCTCAAAAATCTTCCCGGCTATACAGACAGTTCCCCCACACACTTTTCATATCTCCTGAAACATCTCCCCATTTCTACAGACAGCCCCCAAACACACCATATCTGAAACATCTTCTCCAGCTTTCCAGACAGCCCCCCAACACACCATATACACTCCGGGAAACATCTCCCCCAGCACATGACAGTTTAACCCAACACACCATACCTCCTCAAACATCTTCCACAGCTTTTCCAGACAGCCCCCCCAAAACACACCACATATATCTCCTGAAACATCTTTCCAGCTATACAGACAGCCCCCCAACACACCATAACTTCACGAGAACATTCTCCCCCATTTATACAGACAGCCCCAACACACAATATCTTCTGGCAAACATGTTCAGCTATACAGACAGCCCCCCCCACACTATATCCTGAAACATCTTCCCCAGCTATACAGACAGCCCCCACAAATACACCATCTCCTGAAACATCTCCCTATTTCCAGACAGCCCCCCAACACCATATGCACTCCTCAAACATCTTCAGCTATACAGACAGCCCCCCAACACACCATATCTCCTGAAACATCTTCCCAGTATACAGACAGCCCCCAACACACCATATCTCCTGAAACATTCTTTCCCAGCTAAGTTACGGCAGCCACACCATTCTCCTCAAACATCTCCCCATTTCATACAGACAGCCCCCCCAACACACCATATCATCTGAAACATCTTCCGACTAGCTACAGACAGCCCCCCAACTTTTACACGCCATCTTTCCTGAAACATCTTTGTGCTATACAGCAGTTCCCCCAACTTCCTTGTCAAACATCTTTCCCAGCTATACAACTATTTATTTTGCCATGTCTTCATAGTGTCTTTTACTTGGTTATTACACCATATCTTTTGAAACTATCTTAGCTATACAGACACTTTAAACACACCATATCTCCACATTCTTTAGCTATACAGACAGCCCCCCACAACACCATATCTCCTGGAAACATCTTCAGCTAATACAGACAGCACCATTTTATTTTCATATCTCCTGGAAACATCTTCCCAGCTATACAGACAGCCCCCCCCAATACACCATATCCTCCCAAACATGTTCCCAGCTATACAAACAGCCCCCAACACACCTATCTCCTGAAACATCTTCTCCCAGCTATACAGACAGCCCCCACAACACTTGTCTAGCTTTCTTCTGACTTGACATTTTACCCATATCTTAGTGTCTTTACATTATTACGATTGTTCCCCAACACACCATATCTCCTGAAATATCTTCCCCAGCTATACAGACAGTCCCCCCCAACACACCATATCTCTCTGAAACATCTTTCCAGCATACGGACATTTCCCAAACACACCCTATCTCCTGGAAACATCTTTCCCAGCTATACAGACAGTAACACACTATATCTCCTGAAACATCTTTCAGCTATCAGACAGAACACACCATATCTCCTGAATATCTTCCCCATGCTATACAGACCCCCAACACACCATATCTCCTGAAACATCTTCCCAGCTATACAGACAGCCCCCCAACACACTTGCATATCTCCTGAAGCATCTTCCCCAGCTATACAGACAGCCCCCCCAACACACCATATCCTCAAACATCTTCCCCGCCTTACAGACGCCCCAACACACCTTATCTCCTGAAACATTTTCCACAGCTTACAGACAGCCCCCCAACACACTATATCTCCTGAAGCACATCTTCCCCAGCTTTCCCGAGACAGCCCCCCAACACACCTTGTAGATTCTCCTAAAACCTTTCTCTGCTATACGAGATACAAACACACCATGCACTCCTCAAACATCTTCCCCAGCTATACACACAGCCCCCAACACACCATATCTCACGAAACATACCTCAGCTACTAGACAGCCCCCAACACACCATATCTCCAGAAACATCTTCCAGCTATACAGACAGCCCCAACACACCGTAGATCTCCTGAAACATCTTACCCAGCTATACAGACAGCCCCCCAACACACCATATCTCCTGGAAACATCTACCCCAGTTATACAGACAGCCCCCCCAACACACCATATCTCCTGAAGCATCTTTGCTATACAGACAGCCCCCCAACACACCATATCTCACCAGAAACATCTTCCCCAGCTATACAGTCGAGCCCCCCAACACACCATATCTCCTCAAACATCTTAGCTATACAGACAGCCCCCCAACACACCATATCTCCTGAAACATCTCCCCAGCTATACAAACAGCCCCCTCACATTTTTTGCCATATCTCCTGAAACATCTTCAGCTTTCCAGACAGCCCCCCAACACACCACTCTCTGAAACATCTCCCCAGCTATTACAGACAGCCCCCCAACACACTATACTGCTCCTCAAGCATCTTCCCCAGCTATACAGATAGCCCCCCTAAACACACCATTCTCCTCAAACATCTTTCGTGCACAGTCAGCCCCAACACACCATATCTCCTGAAACTTTCCACAGCTTTTACAGACAGCCCCCCACCATTCTAAACATCTTCCCCAGCTAGCACAAACGACACACCATATCTCCTGGAAACATCTTCCCCAGCTATACAGACAGCCCCCCAACACACCATATCTCCTCGAAACATCTCCCTAAGCTTACAGACAGACCCCCGAACACACCATACCTCCTCAAACATCTTTCCCAGCAATATACAGACTGCCCCCCACACTTTATCTCCTCAAACATCTCCCCCAGCCATACAGACAGAACATTTGTACCATATCTACTGTTTAAACATCTTTATCATTCCTTCACAGACCCCCAATACACCATATCTCCTGAAACATCTTCCCCGGACACAGACAGCCCCCCCAACACACCATATCTCCTGAAACATCTTCCCCTATACAGATAGCCCCCCAACACACCATTCTCACCGAAACATCTTTTCCAGCTATACAGACAGCCCCCCAACACACCATACACTCCTGAAACATCTTTTCTAACTATACAGACAGCCCCCCAACACACCATATCTCCTGGAAACATCTTCACTTTCCAGTTATTCCCCAACAATTGAACATCTCCCCCCCACTTACACAATTTTTACCATAACTCCTCAAACATCTTTCCCAGCTATACAGACAGCCCACCAACACACAATATCTCTGTTCGCTCTTTGACTGCTAATAGCCCCCAACCACACCCTTATCTCTCAAACATCTTCCCCAGCTATACAGACAGACCCCACAACACACCATATCTCCTGAAACATCTCCCCAGCTATACACTTACACACCATGCCTCCTCCAAACATCTTCCCCAGCTATACAGACAGCCCCCCAACACACCATATCTCCACCAAACATCTTCCCCAGCTATACAGACAGCCCCCCAACACACCCATGTCTCCTGGAGAACATCTTCCCCAGCTATACGACGCCCCCCCACACACCATATCCTGGGCTTGTTCTTTACACTATACACATTACACCATGTCTCCTAAACATCTTCCCCATTTATACAACCCCCCCAACACACCATATCTCCTAAACTCCCTACTTACAACGCCCCCAACACACACCATATCCTCTAAACATCTTCTTCCGCTATGCAGACGCCCCCGCTATAACATCTTCCAGCTTTATGCAGACTGGCCCCCAATGAGCCAAGTCTCCTGAAACATCTTTGACTATACAGACACCCCCCCACACACCATATCTCCTGAAACATCTTCCCCGGCTATACAGACAGCTTGCCCCCAACACACCATATCTCCTAACTCTTGCTATACCTTTAACACACCATATCTCCTAAACACTTGACTATACTAACACACCATACCTCCTCAAACGTCTTCTCGGCTATACAGACAGCCCCAACACACCATGTTTCCTGAAACATCTTTACAGCTATACGGATACACTTTCCTGTCTCCTAAACATCTTCTGACTATACCAACCCCCCAACACACCTTATCTCCTGAAACATCTTCCCCAGCTATACAACACCCCCCCCAACACACCATATCTCTGAAACATCTTCCCGGCTATACAGACAGCCCCCACCCCCATATCTCCTAAAACATCTTCCCCAGCTATACAACATCCCCCAACACACCATACCAAAAACGGCTTCCCAGCTATGCAACATAACCACCATACTCCTGAACATCTTCCCCAGCTATACAGACGCCCAGCACACCTATCTGCTAAACATCTCCCCCAGCTATACAGACAGCCCCCCAACACACCATATCTCCTGAAACATCTCCCCCAGCTATACAGACAGCCCCCCACCCACCATATCTCCTAAACATCTCCCCCAGCTATACAGACACCCCCACACACCATGTCTCCTGAAACATCTTCTCCTTCTATACAGACTACCCCCAACACACCATGTCTCCTGAAACGTCTTTACAGCTATGCAGCCCCAACCCCAACAAACCAGATCTCACAAGAACATCTTCCCCAGCTATACAGACAGCCCCCCAACACACCATATCTCCTGAAACATCTTCCGGCTATACAGACAGCGCCCCCAACACACCATATCTCCTGGGGCATCTTCCCCAGCTATACAGACTGCCCCCCAGCACACCATATCACCAAACATCTTCCCTGACTATTACGACGGCCTATTCATACCTCCTCAAACGTCTTTATCTACTATACGACCAACACACCATATTTTCCTGAACTTGCGTCTTCCCCGCTATGCACACACACCATATCTCTGGAGCATCTTTACAATACGACAAACTTTTATTACCATATCTCAAACATCTTTTATTTATTACAACCCCCCCCCAACCCACCTTATCTCCATAACATCTTTGACTGTACGGACGGCCCTGACACCATGTCATAGACATAACTACAATATACGACAGGCTACACACCATGCTATCATAGAGCTGACTACAGCTATACGGACAGCCCCCAGCACCATGTCTCTGAGCATCTTCTGGCTACGAGACCCTAACACCGTATCTGCTGAACCATCTCCCTACTATACGGACTACCCCCCCATATCTCTGGGCTTCTTTACAGCTATACAGTCAGCCCCCCCCAGCCACCATATCTCCTAGAAACATCTTTACAGCTATACGACAGCCCCCACACTCATGCTCCTGAAACATCTTCCCCAGCTATACAACTAACCCCCAACACACCCTTATCTCCTGAACATCTTCCACAGCTATACAGACAGCCCCCCAACACACCATATCTCTGAGCATCTCCCTAGCTATGCAGGACCCCCCACCCACCATACCTCCTCAAACATCTTCCCCAGCTATACAACACCCCCAACACACCATATCTCCACCAAACATCTTCCCCAGCTATACAGACAGCCCCCCCAACCACACCTTATCTCCTAAACATCTTTCCCCTTTATGACAGCCCCCCAACACACCATGTCTCCTCAAACATCTCCCCGGCTATACAACATTCCCCCACACACCTATCTTCTAAACTCTGACTGTACGACGGCCCCCCAACACACCATATCTCCTGGAAACATCTCCCCCACTATACAACAACCCCCAACACACTGTCTCCTCAAACATCTTCCCCAGCTATACAGTCAGCCCCCCAACACACATATCTCCTAAACATCTCCCCCAGCTATACACCCCCAACACACCATATCTCCTGAAACATCTTCCCCGCTATACCCTGACACACCGCCTCTCCTGAAACATCTTTACTTACAGACAGCCCCCAACCACACCATGTCTCTCAAAGTCTTCTGACTATGACATTTATTTGTATCCTAAATCCCCACTATACAACCCATTTGCCATATCTCCTAAACATCTTCCCTGACTTTCCAACAACCCCCAACACACCATACTCAAACATCTCCCCCAGTTTACACATTAACACATTATACACTCCTCAAACAACTAGCTATACAGACAGCCCCCCACCCATCATGTCTCCTGGCATCTTTGGCTATGCAGACGCCCCCCAACACACCATGTCTCCTGAGCTTGTCTTCAGCTATACAACACCCCCCCACACACCATATCTTTCCTAAACATCTCCTAGCTATGCAGACGGACCTGACACCCCATACTGCTCATCAAGGCATCTTTGGCTATGCACAGACACCCCCCCACACACCATATCTCCTGAAACATCTTCACAGCTATACAGACAGCCCCCCAACACACCATATCTCCTCAAACATCTTTCCCAGCTATACAGACAGCCCCCCAACACACCATATCTCCTCAAGCATCTCCCCCAGCTATACAACAACCCCACACCATTGTCTCCTGAAACACCTTCCCCCAGCTATACAACCCCAACACCCCATATCTCCTAAACATCTCCCCCGGCTATGCAGACGGACCCTGACACCCCATATCTCCTGAAACATCTTCCCCAGCTATGGGGTCCACCCCCCACACACCATATCTCCTGAAACATCTCCCCCAGCTATACAGACAGCCCCCCCCACCATACTGAAACATCTTCCCAGCTATACACACACCATATCTGCAAACATCTTCCCCAGCTATACGATAACACTGTATCTCCTCAAAAATCTTCCCCAGCTATACAACTATTTTAACACCATATCTCCTGGGCTTGTCTCCCCACTACCAGACAGCCCCCCAACACACCCATATCTCCTGAGCATCTTCCACAGCTTTCCAACAACCACTTCATATCTCCTGAAACATCTCCCCCATTTACCACACCATACACTCCTCAAACAGCTTCCCCCAGCTATACAGACAGCCCCCAACACACCATATCTCCTGAAACATCTTTACTGACTATGCAGACATTCCCCCAACACGTGTCTTAACGAAACATCTCTGACTATTACGGACCAGTAACAAAGCACACCATATCTCCTGAAACATCTTCCCATCCCCCAACACACCATATCTCCTGCGACATCTTCCCCAGCTATACAGACAGCCCCCCAACACACCATATCTCTGAAACATCTCCCCTAGCTGCTGACCCCCCCATACCTCCTCAAACATCTTCCCCAGCTATACAGACAGCCCCCCAACACACCATGTCTCCTGAAACTGTCTTCTGACTATACAGACGGCCCCCCAACACACCTATCTGCTAACCCCCCCAGCTATACGCAACAACCATATCTCCTGAAACATCTTCCACAGCTATACACCCCCCTGTATCTCCTCAAACAGCTTTACAGCTATACAGACAGCCCCATTTTCCATATCTCCTGAACATCTTTTCCCAGCTATGCAGACATTTTGTACACCATATCTCCTCAAACATCTCCCTCGGCTATGCAGACGGCCCCCCAACACTTGTTGTCTCCTGAACACATCTCCCCCAGCTATGCACTATACACCATATCTCCTGAGCATCTCCCCCAGCTATACAGACAGGCCCCCACAAACCATGTCTCCTGAAACATCTTCCCAGCTATACAGTCCAACACCATATCTCCTGGGCTTGTCTCCCCAGCTATACAACGCCCCACACACCATATCTCCTGGAAACATCTCCCCTGGCTATGCAGACTGGCCCCCCCCCATTCTGGAGCATCTTTACAGCTGTACGGTCAGCCCCCACCACACCATATCTAGAGCATCTTCCCCAGCTATACAGACGGCCCCCCACACATTATCTCACCAAACATCTTCCCCAGCTACACAGACAGCCCCCCAACACACCTTATCTCCTAAACCTTAGCTATACGACAGCCCCCCAACACACCATATCTCTAGAACCATCTCCCCCAGCTGTACACAACCCCCGCATCATGCACTCCTCAAACATCTTTAGCTATGCAGACTTAGCCCTGCCACACACCCTTATCTCCTGAAACATCTTTACAGCTTACAGACTGCCCCCCCAACTGCACCCCATATCTCCTGAAACATCTTTCCCAGCTATACAGACAGCCCCCCAACACACCATATCTCCTCAAACATCTCCCCCAGCTATACAGTCAGCCCCCCCAACACACCATATCTCCTGAAACATCTCCCCCCCAGCTATACAGACGGCCCCCCAACACACCATTCTCACCAAACATCTCCCCCAGCTATGCAACAACACCATATCTCCTGAAACATCTTCCCCATTTATACAGTCTGCCCCCAACACACCATGTCTCCTGAAACATCTTCCCCAACTATACAGACAGCCCCAAACCACCATATCTCCTGAAACATCTTTACAGCTATACAGACAGCCCCCAACACACCATATCTCCTGAAACATCTTCCCCAGCTATACAGACAGCCCCCACTTTAATCTCACTGAAACATCTTCCCCAGCTATACAACCCCCTCTCTGCTATGCAGACAGCCCCCCAACACACCATATCTCCTGAAACATCTTCCCCAGCTATACAGACACCCCCACACACCATATCTCCTGAAACATCTTCCACAGCTATACAGACAGCCCCCCAACACACTATATCTCCTCAAACATCTTCCCAGCTATATAGACAGCCCCCACACACCATTCCTGAAACATCTTCCCAGCTATGCAGACATTCCCCCAGCTTTCATGTCTCGGAAACATCTTTACAGCTATGCAGACATTTTTATTACACCATATCTCCTGGAAACATCTTCCCAGCTATACAGATAGCCCCCCAACACACCATATCTCCTGTTTGTCTCCCCAGCTATACAGACAGCCCCCAACCCACACCCCATATCTCCTAAAACATCTTCCCCATTTTTCCAGACAGACCCCCAGCACACCATGTCTCCTCAATTGTCATTTACCCATTTTATTGCCATGCTGCTCCTCAGGCATCTTTGGCTATGCAGGCATTTTGTTAACACACCATACCTCCTCAAACATCTTCCCCAGATGTGAGACCCCCACACACCATGTCTTTCCTAACATTTATACAACAATGACCACCATATCTCAGAATCTATTCTGGTTATCTTAGTGTCTGAATATTATTAATATATCAGAGCATCTTCTGACTATGACCCCATTTTTGTCTCTGAGAAAGAATTGCACCACAGCTATACAGACAGCCCCCAAAGCACCTTATCTCCATCTTCAGCTTTCCAGACAGACCCCCCCACCATATCTCCTGAAACATCTCCCCCAGTATACACTCACACCATATACCCAGACATCTTCCCCAGCTATGCAGACAGCCCCCCAACACACCATATCTCCTGAAACATCTTCCACAGCTATACAGATAGCCCCCCAACACACCATATCTCCTGAAACATCTTCCCCGGCTATACAACTAGCCCCCACACCATATCTCCTGAAACATCTTCCCCGGCTATACCAACCATATGTTCCTGGGCTTGTCTTCCCCAGCTATACGAGACGGCCCCCCAACACACCCATATCTCCTGAATATCTTTATTTATTACAACTCAACACCATATCTCCTGAAAATGTCTTCCCCAGCCCCATACACGCCCCCCCCCCTGTATCTCCTAAACCTTTAGCTAGCAGACAGCCCCCCAACACACCATGTTTCATTGTCTTCCACAGCTAACTTTGGACATTATTTTACCATGTCTCCTGAAACATCTTTACAACTGTACAGACGCCCCCCGTTTGTGCTCTAAAACGTCTTTACAGCTATACAGACAGCCCCCCCAACACACCATATCTCCTGAAACAGCTTTCCCCAGCTATACAGACAGCCCCCCAACACACCATATCTCCTGGAAACATCTTCCCCACTTTCCAACAACCCCCAACACACCCATATCTCAAACATCTCCCCACTACACCCCCCAACACACCATACCTCCTCAACTACTATACACCCCCCCATCACCATATCTCCTGAAACATCTTCCCCGGCTAACCACAACCCCCCAACACACCATATTTCCTGAAACATCTTCCCCAGCTATACAGACAGCCCCCCAACACACCATATCTCCTGGAAGATATCTTCCCCCAGCTATACAGACACCCCACTTTACCATGTCTCCTAAACTTGTCTTCTGACTATACAGACAGCCCCCAACACACCATATCTCCTGAAACGTCTTTACGACTGTACAGACGCCCCCGCTTGCACTATAACGAGAGCATCTTTGGCTAGCCACAGACTGACCCCTACACACCATGTCTCACAGAACCATCTTCCCCAGCTATACAACACCCCCCCCACCACCATCTCCTAAAACATCTTCCCCCAGCTATACAGACGCTTATTTTCCATGTCTCCTAAACATTTTCCCCTATCACCCAGCTTATATCTCAAACATCTTCTACTTTCCAGGTGCCCCCCCCCCCCCCATATCTCCTGAGCATCTCCTAGCTAATACAGTTGGCCCTGCACACACCATACTCAAACATCTTCCCTGACTATTACAACCCACACACCATATCTCCTGAAACATCTTCCCCAGCTATGCAGACACCCCCCCAACCCACCACTATCTCCTGAAACATCTTCAAAGCTAACCACAGACAACCCCCCCAACACACCATATCTCCTGAAACATGTCTTCCCATTTATACACACTGCTCCGCAAACGTCTTCCCGACTGTCTGGACAGCCCCCAGCACACCATATTTTCATAGACATCTTCCTGGCTATACAGACAGCCCCCCAACACACCATGTCTCTGAAATATCTTCCCCAGCTATGGACAGCCCCCAACACACCATATCTCCTAAAACATCTTCCCTGACTGACAGACAGCCCCCCAACACACCATGTCTCTAAACATCTTCGGCTATACAGACAGCCCCCCAACACACCATATCTCCTCAAACATTTTCCCAGCTACAGACAGCCCCCCAACACACCATATCTCTGAAACATCTTCCCCAGCTTTCCCAGA
This sequence comes from Salmo salar, assembly GCF_905237065.1. Classification (NCBI taxonomy): domain Eukaryota; kingdom Metazoa; phylum Chordata; class Actinopteri; order Salmoniformes; family Salmonidae; genus Salmo; species Salmo salar. The sequence continues at coordinate 110,085,052 of NC_059452.1, forward strand.
CTGACCCTATACCCTATCTCCTGAAACATCTCCCCCAGCTATTACGGACATTTGGCTTCTGTGCATCATCAAACATCTTCCCACTACAGACTACCTGACACGTCATGTCTCCTCAAGGCTTATCTTAAGCTATACAGACGGCATCTGACACACCATATCTCCTGGAAACATCTTCACATTATACAGACAGCCCCCCCAACACACCATATCTCCTAAAACATCTTTACAGCTTTCCAACAACCCCCAACACACCATACCTTATCTCTGACTATACAGACCCCCCTGTACTCTCAAGCATCTTTGACTATACGGACGGCCCATCAACGCATCATATCTCCTGGAAGACATCTTTACAGCTATACAGACAGCATCCCTGACACCATATCTCTGGAAACATCTTCCACAGCTATACAGACAGCCCCCCAACACACCATATCTCCTGAAACATTTTCCCCAGCTATACAGACAGCCCCCCAACACACCATATCTAAACATCTTCGGCTATACAGACACTCCCCAACACCCTGTCTCTGAAACTGTCTTTTAGCTATACACACACCATATCTGATATTCTTCTCGGCTATGCAGACGGCCCCCCAACACACCATATCTCCTGAAACACTTATTTAGCTATACACTAACACCAAATCTCTGAAACATCTTCCCAGCTATACAGACAGCCCCCAACACACCATATCTCCTGAAACATCTTCCCCGGCTATACAGACCCAGACCCCCAACACAACATGTCTCCTAAACCCCGGCTATACGACATTGACACCATATCCTTACTATACACAGCCCCACCAACCCACTATATCTCACCAACCATCTTCCCCAGCTATACAACACCTCCCCCCCCACCATATCTCCTGAAACATTTTTTCCCCCTACGAATAGCCCCCCAACACACCATATCTCCTGAAACGTCTTCGGCTATACACCCCACTTTTATATGTCTCCTGAACATCTTAGCTATACAGACAGCTGCCTTTGTATCTGAACATATTGCTCGGCTAATACGGACAGCCTACACCATTATCTCTGAAATGTAACTTTGTGCTATGCAGACTGGCCCCCAACACACCCAATCTCTGAAACATCTTCCCCAGCTATACAACATTTACGTTTGTATACTCCTAAACACATTTATACACCCAACACCATAATATGATTTTCTTCCACAGCTATGCAGACGGCCCCCCAACACACCATATCTCTCAAAAACATCTTCCCATTTGTCTGTTATTTAAGCATATCTCATAAACATCTTCCCTGACTTACACCCCCCACCACACCATATCTCTCTGACTATACAGACAGCCCCCCAACACACCAAATCTCCTAAAACATCTTCCCCAGCTATACAGACAGCCCCCCCAACACACCAATCTCTAAACATCTTTTATACAGACAGCCCCCCCAACACATCATATCTCCTAAACATCTTTCCTATGCAGACTGCCCCCCAACACACCATATCTCCTAAACATTTTCTGACTATACGGACACCCCCCAATACACCATATCTCCTAACCTTATGCCCCTGGACCCCCACACACCATATCTCCTGGCTATTTACTATACCAACCTGTCTCCTCAAACATCTTCCCCAGCTATACAGGCCAGCCCCCCAACACACCATATCTCCTGAAACATCACCCCCAGCTAGCAGACAGCCCCCCACACACCATATCTCTAAACATCTTCCCAGCTTTCCCAACACCCCCCCATATCTCCTAACATCTCCCCCAGCTATACAGACAGCCCCCAACACACCATGTCTCCTGAAACATCTTCCCCAGCTATACCACACACCATATCTCCTGAGCATCTTCCTGGCTATACGGACAGCCTGACACCATCTCCTGAAACATCTTTTCCCAGCTATACAACGCCCCCAACACACCATATCTCCTCAAACATCTTTAGCTATACAACACCCCCCCCATATCTCCTCAAACATTTTCCCCAGCTATACAGACAGCCCCCCCAACACACCATATCTCCTGAAACATCTTCCCCGCTTTCCAACAGACCCCCAACACACCATGTCTCCTGAAACTCTGACTATACAGACAGCCCCCAACACACCATATCTCCTGAACATCTTCCCTCGGACAGACCCCCAACACACCATACTCAAATATCTGGCTATACAGACAGCCCCCCAACACACCATACACTCAAACATCTTCTGACATACAGACAGCCCCCCAACACACCCATTATCTCTGAAACATGTCTTCGGCTATACAGACATTATTTTACCATGTCAAACGTCTTCCACATTATACAGACAGCCCCCAACACACCGCCTTGTCTCCTGGTTGTCTTTGTGCTATACGGACAGCCCCCAGCACACCATATCTCCTGAAACATCTTAGCTTTCCAGACAGACCCCCAACACACCATATCTTTCCTGAAACATCTTTCCCCAGCTATACACAGCCCCCAACACACCATACCTCCTCAAACATCTTCCCCAATATACACAGCCCCCCCACACACCATATCTCCTGAAACATCTTCCCCGGATATACAAACGGCCCCCCAACACACCATATCTCGAGCTTGTCTTCCCATTTATGCAGACATTTTGACACACAATGTAATCCATGAAACTGGCTTCCACAGCTATACGGACAGCCCCCCAACACACCATGTCTCCTGCAAACATCTTCACTATACAGACAGCCCCCCAACACACCATATCTCCTGAAACATCTTTCCCTACCCCCACCCCATATCTCCTCAAACATTCAGCCATACAGACAGCCCCCCAACACACCATATCTCCTCAAACATTTTCCACAGCTATACAGACGGCCCCCCAGCACACCATGTCCGTTGTCTACTTTCAGACAGACCTGACACATCATATCTCCTCAGCATCTCCCCCAGCTATGGACAGCCCCCAACACACCATACCTCTCAAACATCTTCAGCTATACAACTACACACCATATCTCCTAAACATCTCGCTATACAGACACCCCAACACACCATATCTCCTGGGCTTGTCTTCTGGCTGTACAGACGGCCCCCCGCACCATATCCTGAAACATCTTCCGGCTATACAGACAGCCCCCCCAACACACCATATCTCCTGAAACATCTTCCCCAGCTATACGCTTTAACACACCATATCTCCTGAAACATCTTCCCCAGCTATACGCCCCCCCAACACACCATATCTCCTGAAACATCTTCACGTGTACAATAACACCATACCTCAAACATCTTTACAACTATACGGACAGCCCCCCAACACACCATATCTCTTACATTTTCCCTATTACACCCCACACACCATATCTCTAAAACATCTTCCCTGACTATGCACCCCCCCCCACACACCATATCTCCTAAACATTTCCCCACTAATACACCAACACCATTCTAAGACATCTTCCCTGACTTTCCAGACAGACCCCCAACACACCATATCTCCTGAAAAAGTCTCCCCCAGCTATACAGACAGCCCCCCAACACACCATACCTCCTCAAACATCTTCCCCAGCTATACAGACAGCCCCCCCACACATCATATCTCCTGAAACATCTTCCCAGCTATACAGACAGCATCCCCAACCTTATCTCCTGGAGGCTTGTCTTTACAGCTCTATACCCCCCCCAAACACCATATCTCCTGAAACCTTTACTATACAGACAGCCCCCCAACACACCATATCTCTGAAACATCTTCCCCTGCTATACAGACAGCCCCCCAACCCACCATATCTCCTGGAAACATCTTCCCCAGCTATACCACAACGGCCCTGCACACACCATATCTCTTGAAACATCTTCCTCCACAGCTATACAGACAGCCCCCACACACCATATCTCCTGAAACATCTTCCCTGACTATACAGACCCCCCCAGCACTCTCCTAAAACATCTTCCCAGCTATACCCCAACCCCATATCTCCTGAAACATCTTCCCCAGCTGTAAGACAACCCCCCCACACACCATATCTCCTGAAACATCTCCCCCAGCTATACAGACAGCCCCCCAACACACCATACCTCCTCAAACATCTTCCCCAGCTATACAGACAGCCCCACCAAGACATCCTTATCTCTGAAACATCTTCCCCACTATGCAGACAGCTCCCAACCACACCATGTCTCCTTAGACATCTTCCACAGCTATACAGACAGCCCCCCCAACACACCATATCTCCTCAAACATTTTCCCCAGCTATACAGACAGCCCCCCAACACACCATATCTTTCAAACATCTTCCCCGACTATACAGACAGCCCCCCAACACACCATATCTCCTGGAAACATCTTCCCCTCCTTTTCCATATCTCCTGAAACATCTTCTCCCGGCTATACAGACGGCCCCCAGCTTGCCATGTCTCTATAATATCTTTACTATGCAATATTACACACCAGAGTCTCCTGGAAACATCTTTACAGCTAATACAACACCCCCCAACACACCATGTCTCCTAAAACATCTTCCCCCCCATTATTACAGACAGCCCCCAACCACACCATATCTCCTGAAACATCTTCCCCTTCTACCCCCCCACACACCATATCTCCTGAAACATCTTCCCAGCTATGCAGACAGCCCCCCAACACACCATATCTCATGAAACATCTTCCCCAGCTATACAGACGGCCCCCCAACGCACCATGTCTCTGGTCTCTGGCTATTACAGACGGCCCCCAACCACACCAAATCTCCTGAAACATCTTCCCCAGCTATACAGACAGCACCCCAACACACCATATCTCCTGAAACATCTTCCCCGGCTGTACAACCCCACACATCATACTAAACATCTTCCCCAAGCTATACAACCCCCCACACACCATATCTCCTAAACATTTTTCCCCAATATACAACAGCCCCCCCAACACACCTGTCTCCTGAAACATCTTTGACTATGCAGACGGCCCCCCAAGCACACCATATCTCCTGGAGCATCACCCCCAGCTATGGAATAAAGCCCCCACTCACCATATCTCTAAACGTCTCCCCCAGCTATACAAGCCCCCAACACACCATATATCCTCAAACATCTTCCCCAGCTATACAGACAGCCCCCCCAACACACCATATCTCCTGAAACATCTTCCCCAGTATACACCACACACCATATCTCCTAAACATACCCACATTTGTACAGACTGACCCTCCAGCACACCATGTCTCCTGGAACGTCTTCCACAGCTATACAGACAGCCCCCCAACACACCATGTCTCCTGAGACATCTTCCCCAGCTATACAGACAGCCCCCCAACACACCATATCTCCTGAAACATCTTTCACAGCTAGCACAGACGGCCCCCCACACTATCTTTCCTAAACATCTTCCCAGCTATTACAGATCCCCCCATGTCTCCTCGGCATTTTCCCAATATTTATACATATTCCCCTTATATCTCCTAACTACTTTCCAGACGACCCCCAACACACCATATCTCCTCAACTTGTCTCCCCAGCTATACAGACAGCCCCCCCAACACACCATATCTCCTGAAACATCTTCCTCGAGCTTTCCAGACAGACCCCCAACACACCATATCTCCTGAAATATCTCCCCAGCAATACAGACAGCCCCCCAACACACCACATACCTCCCTCAAACATCTTCCCGGCTATACAGACAGCCCCCCAACACACCATATACTCCTCAAACATTTTCCCCAGCTATACAGACAGCCCCCCCAACACACCATATCTCCTGAAACATCTTCTCCAGCTTTCCAGACAGACCCCCCAACACACCATATCTCCCGGAAACATCTCCCCCAGCTATACAAGACAGCCCCCCCCAACACACCATATCTCCTGAAACATCTTCCCCAGCTTTCAACAGACCCCCCCAACACACACCATATCTCCTGAAACATCTCCCCAGCTATACAGACAGCCCCCCAACACACCATACCCCTCAAACATCTTCCCCAGCTATACAGACAGCCCCCAACACACCATATCTCCTGAAACATCTTCCCCCGGCTATACAGACAGCCCCCCAACACACCATATCTCCTGAAACATCTTGCTATACAGACAGCCCCCAACACACCATATCTCCGAAACATCTTCCCCAGCTATACAGACAGCCCCCCCAACACACCATATCTCCTCAAACATCTTCCCCAGTTATACAGACAGCCCCCACCACACCATATCTCCTGAAACATCTCCCCAGCTATACAGACAGCCCCCCCAACACACCATATCTCCTGAAACATCTTCCCCAGCTTTCCAGACAGACCCCCCAACACACCATATCTCCTGAAACATCTCCCCAGCTATACAGACAGCCCCCAACACACCATACCTCCTCAAACATCTTCCCCAGCTATACAGACAGCCCCCCCAACACACCATATCTCCTGAAACATCTTCCCCGGCTATACAGACAGCCCCCCAACACACCATATCTCCTGAAACATCTTCCCGGCTATACAGACAGCCCCCCAACACACCATATATCCTGAAACAGCTTCCCCAGCTATACAGACAGCCCCCCAACACACCATATCTCCGTGAAACATCTTCCCCGCTATACAGACAGCCCCCCAACACACCATATCTCCTGAAACATCTTCCCAGCTATACAGACAGCCCCCCAACACAGCAGTATCTCCTCAAACATCTTCCCCAGCTATACAGACAGCCTAACACACCATATCTCCTGAAACATCTTCCCCAGCTTTTCAGACAGAACCCCCAACACACCATATCTCCTGAAACATCTCCCCAGCTATACAGACAGCCCCCCAACACACCATACCTCCTCAAACATCTTCCCCAGCTATACAGACAGCCCTCCAACACACCATATCTCCTGAAACATCTTCCCCGCTATACAGACAGCCCCCCAACACACCATATCTCCTGAAACATCTTCGCTATACAGACAGCCCCCAACACACCATATCTCCTGAAACATCTTCCCGTATACAGACAGCCCCCCAACACACCATATTTCCTGAAACATCTTCCCTACAGACAGCCCCCAACACACCATATCTCCTGAAACATCTTCCCCAGCTATACAGACAGCTCCCCAACACACCATATCTCCTGAAACATCTTCCCCAGCTATACAGACAGCCCCCCAACACACCATATCTCCTAAAACATCTTCCCCAGCTATACAGACAGCCCCCCAACACACCATATCTCCTCAAACATTTTCCCCAGCTATACAGACAGCCCCCAACACACCATATCTCCTAAAACATCTTCCAGCTATATAGACAGCCCCCCAACACACCATATCTCCTGAACATTTTCCTAGCTATACAGACAGCCCCCCAACACACCATATCTCCTGAAACATCTTCCAGCTTTCCGAGACAGAACCCCCAAAACACCATATCTCCTGAAACATCTCCCCAGCTATACAGACAGCCCCCCAACACACCATACCTCAAACATCTTCCCCAGCTATACAGACAGCCCCCCCAACACATCATATCTCCTGAAACATCTTCCCCAGCTATACAGACAGCATCCCCAACAAACCATATCTCCGAAACATCTTCCCCAGCTATACAGACAGCCCCCCCAAGACACCATATCTCCTGAAACATCTTCCAGCTATACAGACAGCCCCCCCCAACACACCATATCTCCTGAAACATCTTCCCCGGCTATACAGACAGCCCCACCAACACACCATATCTCCTGAAACATCTTCCCCAGCTATACAGACAGCCCCCAAACACACCATATCTCCTGAAACATCTTCCCAGCTATACAGACAGCCCCCCCAACACACCATATCTCCTGAAACATCTTCCCGGCTATACAGACAGCCCCCCAAACACCATATCTCCTGAAACATCTTCCCCTATACAGACAGCCCCCCAACACACCATATCTCCTGAAACATCTTCCCCAGCTATACAGACAGCCCCCAACACACCATATCTCCTGAAACATCTTCCCCAGCTATACAGACAGCCCCAACACACCATATCTCCTGAAACATCTTTCCCAGCTATACATACAGCCCCCCCAACACACCATATCTCCTCAAACATCTTCCCCAGCTATACAGACAGCCCCAACACACCATATCCCTCAAACATTTTCCCCAGCTATACAGACAGCCCCACCAACACACCATATCTCCTGAAACATCTTCCCCAGCTTTCCAGACAGACCCCCCAAAACACCATATCTCCTGAAACATCTCCCCCCAGCTATACAGACAGCCCCCCCAACACACCATATCTCCTGAAACATGTTCCCCAGCTTTCAGACAGCCCCTAACACACCATATCTCTAAAACATCTTCCCCAGCTATACAGAAAGCCCCCCAACACACCATATCTCCTCAAACATTTTCCCCAGCTATACAGACAGCCCCCAACACACCACATCTCCTAAAACATCTTCCCCAGCTATACAGTCAGCCCCCCAACACACGATATCTCCTGAAACATCTTCCCCAGCAGACAGACCCCCCAACACACCATATCTCCTGAAACATCTCCCCAGCTATACAGACAGCCCCCAACACACCATACCTCCTCAAACATCTTCCCCAGCTATACAGACAGCCCCCCCAACACATCATATCTCCTGAAACATCTTCCCCAGCTATACAGACAGTATCCCCAACACACCATATCTCCTGAAACATCTTCCCCAGCTATACAGACAGCTCCCCCAACACACCATATCTAGTGAAATATCTTCCCCAGCTATACAGACAGCCCCCCAACACACCATATCTCCTGAAACATCTTCCCCGGCTATACAGACAGCCCCCCCAACACACCATATCTCCTGAAACATCTTCTCAGCTATACAGACAGCCCCCCAACACACCATATCTACTGAAACATCTTCTCCCAGCTATACAGACAGCCCCCCCCACACACCATATCTCCTGAAACATCTTCCCCGCTATACAGACAGCCCCCCAACACACCAAATCCCTGAAACATCTTCCCCAGCTATACAGACAGCCCCCAACACACCATATCTCCTGAAACATCTTCCCGGGCTATACAGACAGCCCCCCAACACACCCATATCTCCTGAAACATCTTCCCAGCTATACAGACAGCCCCCCAACACACCATATCCCTGAAACATCTTCCTCTGCTATACAGACAGCCCCCCCCAACACACCATATCTCCTGAAACATCTTCCCCAGCTATACAGACAGCCCCCCGAACACACCATATCTCCTGAAACATCTCCCCCAGCTATACAGACAGCCCCCCCAACACACCAAATCTCCTGAAACATCTTCCCCAGCTATACAGACAGCCCCCCAACACACCATATCTCCTGAAACATCTTCCCCGCTATAAGACAGCCCCCCAACACACCATATCTCCTGAAACATCTTCCCCAGCTATACAGACAGCCCCCCAACACACCATATCTCCTGAAACATTTTCCCCAGCTATACAGACAGCCCCAACACACCATATCTCCTGAAACATCTTCCCCGCTATACAGACAGCCCCCCAACACACCATATCTCCTGAAACATCTTCCCCGGCTATACAGACAGCCCCCCAACACACCATATCTCCTGAAACATCTTCCCCAGCTATACAGACAGCCCCCCAACACACCATATCTCCTGAAACATCTTCCCAGCTATACAGACAGCCCCCCAACCCACCATATCTCCTGAAACATCTTCCCCAGCTATACAGACAGCCCCCCAACACACCATATCTCCTAAAACATCTTCCCCAGCTATACAGAAAGCCCCCCAACACACCATATCTCCTCAAACATTTTCCCTAGCTATACAGACAGCCCCCCAACACACCACATCTCCTAAAACATCTTCCCCAGCTATACAGACAGCCCCCAACACACGATATCTCCTGAAACATCTTCCCCAGCTTTCCAGACAGACCCCCCAACACACCATATCTCCTGAAACATCTCCCCAGCTATACAGACAGCCCCCAACACACCATACCCTCCTCAAACATCTTCCCCAGCTATACAGACAGCCCCCCAACACATCATATCTCCTGAAACATCTTCCCCAGCTATACAGACAGTATCCCCAACACACCATATCTCCTGAAACATCTTCCCCAGCTATACAGACAGCTCCCCCAACACACCATATCTAGTGAAATATCTTCCCCAGCTATACAGACAGCCCCCCAACACACCATATCTCCTGAAACATCTTCCCCGGCTATACAGACAGCCCCCCCAACACACCATATCTCCTGAAACATCTTCCCAGCTATACAGACAGCCCCCCAACACACCATATCTACTGAAACATCTTCTCCAGCTATACAGACAGCCCCCCAAAACACCATATCTCCTGAAACATCTTCCCCAGCTATACAGACAGCCCCCCAACACACCAAATTTCCTGAAACATCTTCCCCAGCTATACAGACAGCCCCCCAACACACCATATCTCCTGAAACATCTTCCCCGCTATACAGACAGCCCCCCAACACACCATATCTCCTGAAACATCTTCCCAGCTATACAGACAGCCCCCCAACACTCCATATCTCCTGAAACATCTTCCCCAGCTATACAGACAGCCCCCAACACACCATATCTCCTGAAACATCTTCCCCAGCTATACAGACAGCCCCCCAACACACCATATCTCCTGAAACATCTCCCCAGCTATACAGACAGCCCCCCAACACACCAAATCTCCTGAAACATCTTCCCCAGCTATACAGACAGCCCCCAACACACCATATCTCCTGAAACATCTTCCCCTATACAGACAGCCCCCCAACACACCATATCTCCTGAAACATCTTCCCCAGCTATACAGACAGCCCCCCAACACACCATATCTCCTGAAACATTTTCCCCAGCTATACAGACAGCCCCCCCAACACACCATATCTCCTGAAACATCTTCCCCAGCTATACAGACAGCCCCGCAACACACCATATCTCCTGAAACATCTTCCCCAGCTATACAGACAGCCCCCCAACACACCATATCTCCTCAAACATCTTCCCCAGCTATACAGACAGCCCCCCAACACACCATATCTCCTGAAACATCTCCCCAGCTATACAGACAGCCCCCCCAACACACCATATCTCCTGAAACATCTTCCCCCCCAGCTTTCCAGACAGACCCCCAACACACCCTATCTCCTGAAACATCTCCCCAGCTATACAGACAGCCCCCCAACACACCATACCTCCTCAAACATCTTCCCCAGCTATACAGACAGCCCCCCCAACACACCATCTCCTGAAACATCTTCGCTATACAGACAGCCCCCAACACACCATATCTCCTGAAACATCTTCCCTGCTAACAGACAGCCCCCCAACACACCATATCTCCTGAAACATCTTCCCAGCTAGACAGACAGACCCCCAACACACCATATCTCCTGAAACATCTTTCCCAGCTATACAGACAGCCCCCCCAACACACCATATCTCCTCAAACATCTTCAGCTATACAGACAGCCCCCCCAACACACCATATCTCCTCAAACATTTTCCCCAGCTATACAGACAGCCCCCCAACACACCATATCGCCTGAAACATCTTCCCTAGCTTTCCAGACAGACCCCCAACACACCATATCTCCTGAACATCTCCCCAGCTATACAGACAGCCCCCCAACACACCATATCTCCTGAAACATCTTCCCCAGCTTTCCAGACAGACCCCCCAACACACCATATCTCCTGAAACATCTCCCCAGTTATACAGACAGCCCCCCCAACACACCATACCTCCTCAAACATCTTCCCCAGCTATACAGACAGTCCCCCAACACACCATATCTCCTGAAACATCTTCCCCAGCTATACAGACAGCCCCCAACACACCGTATCTCCTGAAACATCTCCCCCAGCTATACAGACAGCCCCCCAACACACCATATCTCCTGAAACATCTCCCCAGCTATACAGACAGCCCCCAACACACCATATCTCTGAAACATCTTCCCCAGCTATACAGTCAGCCCCCCAACACACTATATCTTCCTGAAATATCTTCCCCAGCTATACAGACAGCCCCCCAACACACCATATCTCCTGAAACATCTTCCCCAGCTATACAGACAGCCCCCAACACACCATATCCCTGAAACATCTTCCCCAGCTAACAACAGCCCCCCAACACACCATATCTCCTGAAACATCTTCCCCAGCTATACAGACAGCCCCCAACACACCATATCTCCTGAAACATCTTCTCCGCTATACAGACAGCCCCCAACACACCATATCTCCTGAAACATCTTCCCCAGCTATACAGACAGCCCCCCCAACACACCAAATCTCCTGAAACATCTTCCCCAGCTATACAGACAGCCCCCCAACACACCATATCTCCTGAAACACTCTTCCCCAGCTATACAGACAGCCCCCCAACACACCATATCTCCTGAAACATCTTCCCCAGCTATACAGACAGCCCCCCGAACACACAATATCTCCTGAAACATCTCCCCACTATACAGACAGCCCCCCCAACACACCAACTGAAACATCTTCCCCAGCTATATAGACAGCCCCCAACACACCATATCTCCTGAAACATCTTCCCGGCTATACGACAGCCCCCCAACACACCATATCTCCTGAAACATCTTCCTCCCCAGCTATATAGACAGCCCCCAACACACCATATCTCCTGGAAACATTTTCCCAGCTATACAGATAGCCCCCCAACACACCACATATCTCCTGAAACATCTTCCCGCTATACAGACAGCCCCGCAACACACAATATCCCTGAAACATCTTCCAGCTATACAGACAGCCCCCCAACACACCATATCTCCTCAAACATCTTCCCCAGCTATACAGACAGCCCCCCAACACACCAATCTCCTGAAACATCTCCCCCAGCTATACAGACAGCCCCCCCCAACACACCATACTCCTGAAACATCTTCCCCAGCTTTCCAGACAGACCCCCAACACACCCTATCTCCTGAAACATCTCCCCAGCTATACAGACAGCCCCCCAACACACCATACTCCTCAAACATCTTCCCCAGCTATACACACAGCTCCCCAACACACCATATCTCCTGAAACATCTTCCCCGCTATACAGACAGCCCCCCAACACACCATATCTCCTGAAACATCTCCCCAGCAACAGACAGAACCCCCCCAACACACCATACCTCCTCAAACATCTTCCCCAGCTATACACACAGCCCCCCCAACACACCATATCTCCGAAACATCTTCCCCGCTATACAGACAGCCCCCCAACACACCATATCTCCTGAAACATCTTCCCCAGCTATACAGACAGCCCCCCAACACACCATATCTCCTGAAACATCTTCCCCAGCTGGACAGACAGCCCCCAACACACCTATCTCCTGAAACATCCCCAGCTATACAGACAGCCCCCCAACACACCATACCTCCTCAAACATCTTTCCAGTTATATAGACAGCCCCCCAACACACCATATCTCCTGAAACATCTTCCCCGCTATACAGACAGCCTCCCCCAACACACCATATCTCCTGAAACATCTTCTGGCTATACAGACAGCCCCCCAACACAATATCTCCTGAAACATCTTCCCCAGCTATACAGACAGCCCCCCAACACACCATATCTCGAAACATCTTCGCAGCTGGACAGACAGCCCCCAACACACCATATCTCCTGAAACATCTTTCCCAGCTATACAGACAGCCCCCCAACACACCATATCTCCTCAAACATCTTCCCTAGCTATACAGACAGCCCAACACACCATATCTCCTCAAACATTTTCCCCAGCTATACAGACAGCCCCCCAACACACCATACGGCCTGAAACATCTTCTCCCAGCTTTCCAGACAGACCCCCAAACACACCATATCTCCTGAAACATCTCCCCCAGCTATACAGACAGCCCCCCCAACACACCATATCTCCTGAAACATCTTCCCCAGCTTTCCAGACAGACCCCCAACACACCATATCTCCTGAAACATCTCCCCAGTTATACAGACAGCCCCCCAACACACCATACCTCCTCAAACATCTTCCCCAGCTATACAGACAGTCCCCCCAACACACCATATCTCCTGAAACATCTTCCCCAGCTATACAGACAGCTCCAACACACCGTCATCTCTGAAACATCTCCCCAGCTATACAGACAGCCCCCCAACACACCATATCTCCTGAAACATCTCCCCAGCTATACAGACAGCCCCCCCAACACACCATATCTCCTGAAACATCTTCCGCCAGCCAGACAGCCCCCCAACACACCAAATCTCCTGAAACATCTTCCCCAGCTATACAGACAGCCCCCCAACACACTATATCTCCTGAAACATCTTCCCCAGCTATACAGACAGCCCCCCCAACACACCATATCTCCTGAAACATCTTCCCAGCTATACAGACAGCCCCCCCGAACACACAATATCTCCTGAAACATCTCCCCCAGCTATACAGACAGCCCCCCAACACACCAAATCTCCTGAAACATCTTCAGCTATACAGACAGCCCCCAAACACACCATATCTCCTGAAACATCTTCTCCGGCTTCAGACAGCCCCCCCAACACACCATATCTCCTGAAACATCTTCCCCAGCTATACAGACAGCCCCCCAACACACCATATCTCCTGAAACATTTTCCCCAGCTATACAGACAGCCCCCCCAACACACCATATCTCCTGAAACATCTTCCCAGCTATACAGCGCCCCGCAACACACAAATATCTCCTGAAACATCTTCCCAGCTATACAGACAGCCCCCAACACACCATATCTCCTCAAACATCTTCCCCATCTATACAGACAGCCCCCCAACACACCATATCCTGAAACATCTCCCCAGCTATACAGACAGCCCCCCAACACACCATATCTCCTAAAACATCTCCCCAGCTTTCCAGACAGACCCCCCCAACACACCCTATCTCCTGAAACATCTCTCCAGCTATACAGACAGCCCCCCAACACACCTATACCTCCTCAAACATCTTCCCCACTATACACACAGCCCCCAACACACCATATCTCCTGAAACATCTTCCCGGCTATACAGACAGCCCCCCAACACACCATATCTCCTGAAACATCTTCCCCGCTATACAGACAGCCCCCAACACACCATATCTCCTGAAACATCTTCCCCAGCTATACAGACAGCCCCCCAACACACCATCTCCTGAAACATCTTCCCCAGCTGGACAGACAGCCCCCCAACACACCATATCTCCTGAAACATCTTTCCCCAGCTATACAGACAGCCCCCCAACACACCATATCTCCTCAAACATCTTCCCCAGCTATACAGACAGCCCCCCAACACACCATATCTCCTCAAACATTTTCCCCAGCTATACAGACAGCCCCCAACACACCATATCCCTGAAACATCTTCCCCAGCTTTCCAGACAGACCCCCAACACACCATATCTCTCTCCTGAAACATCTCCCCCAGCTATACAGACAGCCCCCCCAACACACCATATCTCCTGAAACATCTTCCCCAGCTTTCCAGACAGACCCCCCAACACACCATATCTCCTGAAACATCTCCCCAAGTTATACAGACAGCCCCCCAACACACCATACTCCTCAAACATCTTCCCCAGCTATACAGACAGTCCCCCAACACACCATATCTCCGAAACATCTTCCCGCTATACAGACAGCCCCCCAACACACCGTATCTCCTGAAACATCTCCCCAGCTATACAGACAGCCCCCCAACACACCATATCTCCTGAAACATCTCCCCCAGCTATACAGACAGCCCCCCAACACACCATATCTCCTGAAACATCTTCCCCAGCTATACAGTCAGCCCCCCAACACACCATATCTCCTGAAACATCTTCCCCAGCTATACAGACAGCCCCCAACACACCATATCTCCTGAAACATCTTCCCAGCTATACAGACAGCCCCCCCAACACACCATATCTCCTGAAACATCTTCCCCAGCTATACAGACAGCCCCCCAACACACCATATCTCCTGAAACATCTTCTCCAGCTATACAGACAGCCCCCCAACACACCATATCTCCTGAAACATCTTCCCCAGCTATACAGACAGCCCCCCCAACACACCAAATCTCCTGAAACATCTTCCCCAGCTATACAGACAGCCCCCCAACACACCATATCTCCGAAACATCTTCCCGAAGCTATACAGACAGCCCCCCAACACACCATATCTCCTGAAACATCTTCCCTGGCTATACAGACAGCCCCCCAACACACCATATCTCCTGAAACATCTTCCCCAGCTCATAGAGACAGCCCCCCAACACACCATATCTCCTCAAACATCTTCCCCAGCTATCTGGACAGCCCCTCCAACATACCACATATCTCCCGAAACATTTTCCCCCAGCTATACAGACAGCCCCCCCCAACACACCATATCACCGAAACATCTTCCCCAGCTATACAGACAACCCCCCAACACACATACCTCCTCAAACATCTTCCCCAGCTATACAGAGACAGCCCCCCCAACACACCATATCTCCTGGAAACATCTTCCCCAGCTACTAGCCAGCCCCCCCAACTTTATACACATCTCCTGAAACATCTTTCCGGCTATAAGAACCCCCCAACACACCATATCTCCTCGAAACTTATCTTCCCCGCTATACAGACAGCCCCAACACACCATATTTCCTGGAAACCGTACTTCCCCGGCTATGAAGACAGCCCCCCAACACTCATATCTCCTGAAACATCTTCTCAGCTATACAGACAGCCAACCCCCAACACACCATATTCCCCCAAAACATCTTCCGGCTATACAGACAGCCCCCCAACACACCATATCTCCGCGAAACATTTTCTAGCTAATACAGACAGCCCCCAACACACCATATATCTCCTGGAAACATCTTCCCCAGCTTTCCAGACAGACCCCCAACACACCATATCTCCTGATACTCTCCCCCAGTACCACAGATAATTTAACACACACCCAGTTACCTCCTCAAACATCTTCCCAGCTATCCAGACAGCCCCCAACACACCATATCTCCTGAAACATCTTCTAGCTATACAGACAAAGCACCCCAACACACCATACATTCTCCTAGAAACTTCTCTTTACAGCTATACAGACAGCCCCCCAACACACCATCTCCTGGAAACATCTTCCCCAGCTACAGAATAGCCCCCAACACACCATATCTCCTTGAAACATCTTCCTTCGGCTATACAGACAGCCCCCTCAACACACCATATCTCAGAACATCTTCCCCCTAGCTATACAGACAGCCCCCCAACACACCACATATCTCCTGGAACATCTTTCCCAGCTATACAGACAGCCAACGCAACACACCATATCTCCTCAAACATCTTCCCCAGCTATACAGACAGCCCCCAACACATCCTTATCTCCTGAAACATCTTCCCCAGCTATACAGACACTCCCCAACACACACCATATCTCCTGAAACATCTTCGCTATACAGACAGCCCCCAACACACCCATATCTCCTGAAACATTTTCCCCAGCTATACAGACAGCCCCCCCAACACACCATATCTCCTGAAACACATTTTCCCCAGCTAACTACACAGACAGCCCCCCCCAACACACCATATCTCCTGAAACATCTTCCCCGTGCTTTCCAGACAGACCCCCAACACATTATACTCCTGAAACATCTCCCCCAGCTATACAGACAGCCCCCCAACACACCATACACTCCTCAAACATCTTCCCGCTTATACAGACAGCCCCCACTTACATCATATCTCCTGAAACATCTTCCCCAGCTATACAGACAGCATCCCCAACACACCATATCTCCTGAAACATCTTCCCCAGCTATACAGACAGCCCCCCCAACACACCATATCTCCTGAAACATTTTCCCACAGCTACAGACGCCCCCATTACACACCATATTCTCCTGAAACATCTTCCCCGGCTATACAGATTAGCCCCCAACACACCATATCTCCCCTGAAACATCTTCCCCAGCTATAACAGACAGCCCCCCCACACACCATATATCTCCTGAAACATCTTCTCCAGCTACAGACACAGCCCCCCCAACTTCACCATATCTCCTGAGAATATCTTCCCCAGCTATACAGACAGCCCCCCAACACACCATATCTCCTGAAACATCTTCCCTAGCTAAGGCCACAGACAGCCCCCCCTTTCCATATCTCCTGAAACATCTTCCCAGCTATACAAAGACAGCACCCCAACACACCATATCTCCTGAAACATCTTCAGTATACAAAAGACAGCCCCCCAACACACCATATCTCCTGAAACATTTTCTCCCCAGCTATACAGACAGCCCCCCAACACACCATATCTCCTGGAAACATCTTCCCAGCTACAGACAGCCCCCAACACACCATATCTCCTGAAACATCTTCCACAGCTATGCTGCAGACAGCCCCCCAACACACCATATCTCCCTGAAACATCTTCCCAAGCCACAGACAGCCCCCCCAACTCTACATATCTCCTGAGCCATCTTTAGCTATCCCTTCCCACACACCATATCTCCTGAAACATCTTCCACGGCTATGCAGACAGCCCCCCATATATATATCAAACATATTTACAGCTATACGGACGGCCCCCCAGCACACCCATGTCTCCTGGGGCATCTTTACAGCTTTCCAGACAGACCAACACACCATATCTCCTGAAACATCTCCCCCAGCTATACAACTAAACCACCTACCTCCTCAAACATCTTCCCTATCGGATCCCCACACATATATCTCCCAATTCTTCTGACTATACCTACACCATATCTCCTGAGCTTGTCTTCCCAGCTATACAGACAGCCCCCCCCACCATATCTCTAAACGTATTTTCCTGACTATACAGACAGCCCCCCCAACACACCATATCTCCTGGAAACATCTTCTACTCTTCCACAGACAGCCCCCCAACACACCATGTCTCCTGAAACATCTTCCCCACTATTACCTATTTCAACACACCATATCTCCTGAAACATCTTCCGCTAT
Source organism: Salmo salar (assembly GCF_905237065.1). NCBI lineage: Eukaryota > Metazoa > Chordata > Actinopteri > Salmoniformes > Salmonidae > Salmo > Salmo salar. The sequence continues at coordinate 110,104,002 of NC_059452.1, forward strand.
ACAACCCCCCAACACACCATATCTCTAAACATCTTCCCCACTACCAGACAGCCCCCCAAACACACCATATCTCACTCAAACATATTCCCAGCTATACGTACATCTCTAAAGTCTTCTGACTATACAGACAGCCCCCCAACACACCATATCTTATCAAACCTCTTTGGCTATGCAGACTAGCCCCCCAGCACACCATATCTCCTGAGTGCATTTCCCTATACGGCCCAACACACCCATATAAACATATCCCCCGCTATGCAGATACCCCCCCCAACACACCATATCTCCTGGAAACATCTTCCCCAGCTATACAGACAGCCCCCCAACACACCATATCTCTGAAACATCTTTCTTACGGCTATACAGACCCCCCAAACACATATATCACTCCTCAACTCTCCCCTACAACCCACCATATCTCATGAAACATCTTCTCCAGCCCTACAACTACCCCACACACCATATCTCCTCAAACATCTTCCTCAGCTATACAGACAGCCCCCAACACACCATATCTCCTCAACATACTCCCTCAGCTATACAGACCCAGCCCCCCACCCCCTACCTCATCACTCTTTTATACACACCATATCTCCCTCAAAACTCTTCCCCAGCTTTCCAGACAGACCCCCCAACACACCATATCTCCTAAACATCTCCCCCCCACTATACAGACTGGCCCCCCCCACACACCATACCTCCTCAAACATCTTTACACCCCTATACAGGACAGCCCCCAACACACCATATCTCCTGAAACATCTTCCCCCTATACAACAGCCCCTGCAACACACCATATCTCCTAAACATCCCCCAGCTATACAGACAGACCCCCAACACACACCCATACCTCTTCAAACTTCTTCCCCACTATACAACACCCCCCAACCACCATACTCCTCAAACATCTTCCCCGCTATACCACCACCATATCTCCTCAAACATCTTCCCCAGCTATTACAGACACCCCCCAACATATCTCTCAAACTTTTCCCCAGCTAATCAGTTGACACCCCCCCCAACACACCATATCTCCTCAAACATCTTCCCCGCTTTCCAACATCCCCCTACTCTATATCTCCTAAACATTTCCTCAACTATACAGACCCCCCCCAACCACACCATACCTCCTCAAACATCTTCACTTTCACATTACCCCCACCCCATATCTCCTGAAACATCTCCCCCAGCTATACAACCCCCAACACACCATACCTCCTCAAACATCTTCCCCAGTTAATGCACCCCCAACACACCATATCTCCACTAAACATCTTCCCCAATATACGACGCCCCCAACCACACCATATCTCCTGAAACATCTCCCCCAGCTATACACAGACACACCCCCCCCACACCATATCTCCTGAAGAGCATCTTCTAGCTAATACAGACACCCCCAACTATCTCCTCAAACATCTCCCCACAAAAAGCTATGCAAGACAGCCCCCCACACACCATATCTCCTAACATTTTCTCCAACTATACAAACAACCCCCACACCCATATTCCTGCAAACATCTTCCCCAGCTATACACACCCCCAACACACCATATTCCGCAGCATCTTCCCCCTATCACCACCCTATCTCCTGCCCCTTTACAACCAGCCCCCCAGCTCACCATATCTCCACAAACATCTCCCCCAGCTATACAGACAGCCCCCCCAACACACCATATCTCCTGGAACATCTTCCCCACTATACAGTCAGCCCCCCCCAACACACCATATCTCCTAAACATCTTCCCACTTTATACAACCCCAAACACACCATTTCTCCTCAAACATCTACCCCAGCTTTCCCAACACCCCCCCAACACCCATATCTCCTAAACACTCTCACCTCCTACATCTTCTCACTATACAGACCACCTTTATTCTAAACATCTTCCCTTCCACAATCACACCATATCTTCCTAAACCTCTCCCCCAACTATGCAGACGGCCACCATACCTCCTCAGTTCCCCCCCAACACACCATATCTCCTCACAGAAAAAAAATTCTTCCCCACTATACGACCCCCCACACTCCATACCTCCCTCAAACATCTTCCCTATACACCCCCCCCAACCACCATATCTCCTAAACATCTTCAGCTATACAGACACCCCCCACACACCATATCTCCTCAAACATCTTCCCCAACTATACACCCCCCACACCCATATCTCCTAAACATCTTCCCCAACTTTCCAAACAACCCCTACACACCATATACTCCTGAAAGCATACTCCCCATATACACAGCCCCCAACACACCGTACCTCCTCAAACATCTTCCCCAGCTATACAGATGACCCCCCCAACCCACCATATCTCCTAACCACTATACAACCCCAACCCATATCTCCTGAAACATCTTCTACTATACCACACACCATATCTCCTAACATCTTCCCTATCCCCCAAAACACCATTTCTCCTCAACATTTCCCGCTATACAACATCCCCCATATCTCCTGAAACATCTTCCCCAGCTATACAACACCCCCCCAACACACCATATCTCCTCAAACATCTTCTAGCTATACAGACAGCCCACACCTATCTTAACATACTCCCCAGCTATACAGACCCCCCCACACACCATACCTCCTCAAACATCTTCCCCACTATCGACAGCCCCCCCCACACACCATATCTCCTCAAACATCTTCCCCAACTTTCCCCCACCCCCCATTCTCCTACCCACTATACACCCCTCCTCCTCCTCAAACATCTTCCCACTATACAGACCCCCAACATATACCATCTCTCCTGAAACATCTCCCCCAGCTAATACAACCCCCCCGACACACTATCTATCTTCCTTTTCCCGCCCCCCCCACCCCCAGCTATACGGACGGCCCCTGACACACCATGCCTCCTCGACTCACCACAGCTATACATAACACACCATATCCACTACATCTTCCCCAACTATACAGACATCCCCCACTCCCCATATCTCCTAAACATCTTCCCCGACTATACAACAGCCCCACCTATCTTCTCCTACACTTTCCACTATACAGACACCCCAAACACACCATATCTCCTCAACACTCCCCAGCTTACAACCCCCTATATCTCTGTGAAACATCTTCTCCAGCTACTCAACACCCCCCAACACTTTTTCCATATCTCCTCAAACATCTTCCCAGCTATCAACAGCCCCCCAACACCATATTCCTACCTCCCTATACCAACTACCTCCATCAAACATCTTCCCGGGCTATACACCCCCACACACCATATCTCCTCAAACATCTTCCCCAGCTTTCCAGACAGCAACACACCATATCTCCTAACATCTTACCCCCCTTCCACAACACACCATACACTCCTCAAACATCTCCCCCAGCTATACACAATTCACTATACCTCCTCAAACATCTTCCCCAGCTATACAGACAGCCCCCCCAACACACCATATCTCCTGAAACATCTCCCAGCTATACAGACAGACCCCCCAACACACCATACCTCCTCAAACTTTTCTTCCCCCAGCTATACAGACAGCCCCCAACACACCATATCTCCTGAAACATCTTCCCCAGCTATACAGACAGCCCCAATCACACCACATATCTCCTGAAACATCTTTCACAGCTATACAGACAGCCCCCAAACACACCATATCTCCTCAAACATCTCTCCCCAGCTATACAGACAGCCCCCTTACACCATATCTCCATGAAACATCTTCTCCAGCTATACAGACAGCCCCCCAACACACTATATCTCCTCAAACATCTTTCCTAGCTATACAGACAGCCCCCCCCAACACTACCATATCTCATGAAACATCTCCCAGCTATATGACAGCCCCCCAACACACCATACCTCCTCAAACATCTTCCCCGGCCCTATACAGTACAGCCCCCAACACACCATATCTCCTCAAACATCTTCCCCAGCTTTCCAGACAGACCCCCCAACACACCATATCTCCTGAAACATCTCCCCCCCAGCTATACAGACAGCCCCCCAACACTACCATACCTCCTCAAACATCTTCCCCAGCTATAACAGACAGCCCCCCCAACACACCATATCTCCTGAAACATCTTCCCCAGCTATACAGACAGCCCCTCTAACACACCATATCTCTCTGGAAACATCTCCCCCAGCTATAGCAGACAGACCCCAACACACCATACCTCCTCAAACTTCTTCCCCAGCTATACAGACAGCCCCCCCAACAAACCATATCTCCTGAAACTTTCCCCCTCTTCCCCAGCTATACAGACAGCCCCCAACACACATATCTCCTGACAACACTTCCCCAGTTTACAGACAGACCCCCCAACACACCATATCTCCTGAAACATTCTTCCCCAGCTATACAGACAGCCCCCGAACAGTATCTCCTGAAACATCTCCCCCAGCTATACAGACAGCCCCCCAACACACCATATCTCCTGGAAACATCTTCTCCAGCTATGCAGACAGCCCCCCCAACACACCATATCTCCTGAAACATCTTCCCCAGCTATACAGACAGCCCCCCAACACACCATATCTCCTGAAACATCTTCCCCTACTATACAGACGGCCCCCAACACACCATATCTCTCAAACATCTTCCCCAGCTATACAGACAGCCCCCCCAACACACCAGTACTCCCGAAACATTTTCCCCAGCTATACAGACAGCCCCCAACACACCATATCTCCCTCAAACATCTTCCCCCAGCTATTCCACAGACAGCCCCCCAACACACCCATATCTCCTGGAAACATTTTCCCCAGCTATACAGACAGCAACATCACCATATCTCCTGAAACATCTTTCACAGCTTACAGACAGCCCCCCAAACACACCATATACTCCTCAAACATCTCCCCCAGCTATTCAGACAGCCCCCAACACACCTATCTCTGAAACATCTTCTCCAGCTATACAGACAGCCCCCACACCATATCTCCTCAAACATCTTCCCCAGCTATACAGACAGCCCCCCAACACACCATATCTCCTGAAACATCTCCCCAGCTATACAGACAGCCCCCAACACACCATACCTCCTCAAACATCTTCCCCGGCTATACAGACAGCCCCCCCAACACACCATATCTCCTCAAACATCTTCCCAGCTTTTCCAGACAGACCCCCCAACCACACCATATCTCTGAAACATCTCCCCAGCTATACAGACAGCCCCCCAACACACCATACACCTCCTCAAACATCTTCCCCAGCTATACAGACAGCCCCCCCCAACCACCATATCTCCTGAAACATCTTCCCCAGCTATACAGACAGCCCCTTCCAACACACCATATCTCCTGAAACATCTCCCCCAAGCTATACAGACAGACCCCCAACACACCATACCCTCCTCAAACTTCTTTCCCAGCTATACAGACAGCCCCCAACAAACCATATCTCTTGAAACATCTTTCCCAGCTATACAGACAGCCCCCAACACACCATATCTCCTCAAACATTTTCCCAGCTACTACAACAGCCCCCACACACCATATCTCCTGAAACATCTTCCCCAGCTATACAGACAGCCCCCAACACACCATATCTCCTGGAAACATCTTCCCCAGCTTTTCCAGACAGACCCCCCCAACACACCATATCTCCTGAAACATCTTCCCCTCAGCTATACAGACAGCCCCCCAACACACACCATATCTCTGAAACATCTTCCCCTACTTTTCCAACAACCCCCCACCCCATAAAACATCTTCCCCTTCAGCCTCAACATCCCCCAACACACACCCATACCTCCTCAAACATCTTCTAGCTATTCACAGCCCCCAACTCACCATATCTCCTGAAACATCTTCTCCAACTATACAGACCCACCACCATTCTCCTGAACGTCTCCCCCAGCTTACAGACAGCCCCCCCAACACACCATATCTCCTGAAACATCTTCCCCAGCTATACAGACAGCCCCCCCAACACACCATAATCTCCTGAAACATCTTCCCCAGCTATACAGACAGCCCCCCCAACACACCATATCTCCTGAAACATCTTCCCCAGCTATACAGACAGCCCCCCAACACACCGTATCTCCTGAAACATCTTTGTCCCCAGCTATACAGACAGCCCCACAACACACCACTTATCTCCTCAAACATCTTCCCCAGCTATACAGACAGCCCCCCAACACACCATATCTCCTGAAACTATCTTCCCCAGCTATACAGACAGCCCCCCAACACACCATATCTCCTGGAACAGTTCTCCCCCAGCTATACAGACAGCCCCCCAACACACCATATCTCCTCAAACATCTTCCCCAGCTATACAGACAGCCCCCAACACCATATCTCCTGAAACATCTTCTTCCTGGCAGCTATACAGACAGCCCCCAACACACCATATCTCCTGAAACATCTTCCCCAGCTTTCCAGACAGACCCCCCAACACACCATATCTCCTGAAACATCTCCCCCAGCTATACAGACAGCCCCCCAACACACCATACATCTCCTCAAACATCTTCCACATCTATGACAGACGCCCCCAACAAACACACGTTCTCCTGAAACATCTTCCCCAGCTACTACGCACACAACCCAAAGCCAACACACCATGTCTCCTGAAACAATCTTCACCCAGCTAGCGTACACAGACCCAACACACCATACTCCTCGCGAAACATTCTTCCCTAGCTATTAAGCAGACAATTCCCCAACACACCATATCTCTCTGAAACATCTTCCCCCAGCTATTCATTCATCCCCCCCAACACCCCTTACATCTCCTCAAACATCTTTCACACCCTCTAGACAACCCCCCCCCCCACACCATATCTCCTCAACATCTTCCCCAGCTATGCATACAACCCCCAACACACCATATCTCCTGCGAAACATCTTCTCCAGCTATAAGCAGAACAGCCCCCAACAACACCATATCTCCTCAAACATCTTCCCCAGCTTTCCAGACAGACCCCCAACACACCATATCTCCTGAAACATCTCCCCCAGCTATCACAGACAGCCCCCAACACACCACACCTCCTCAAACATCTTCCCCAGCTATACAGACAGCCACCCCCAACACACCACATATCTCCAAACATCTCCCCCAGCTATACAGACAGCCCCCTTTTCCCAACACACCATATCTCCTTCGAAACATCTCCCCCAGCTATACAAGGACAGACCCCCCAACACACCATACATCTCCTCAAACTTCTTTCAGCTATACAGACAGCCCCCCAACAAACCATATCTCCTGGAACATCTTTAATCCCCAGCTATACAGACAGCCCCCCAACACACTTCATATCTCCTCAAACATCTCCCCATTGCTATACAGACAGCCCCCCACACACCATATCTCCCTGAAACATCTTCTCAGCTATACAGGACAGCCCCCCCAACACACCATATCTCCTGAAACATCTTCCCCAGCTTTCCAGACAGACCCCCCAACACACCATGTCTCCTGAAACATCTCCCCCAGCTATACAGACAGCCCCACACACCATACCTCCTCAAACATCTTCCCCAGCTATACAGTAGCCCCCCAACACACCATATCTCCTCAAACATCTTCTCTTTCCAACAACCCCCCCCCCCATATCTCCTAAACTTGTCTCCCCAGCTATACAGACAGCCCCCCAACACACCATACCTCCTCAAACATCTTAGCTATACAGACAGCCCCCCACACACCATACTCAACATCTTCCCCAGCTATACAGGACAGCCCCCCAACACACCATATCTCCTGAAACATCTTCCCCAGCTTTCCAGACAGACCCCCAACACACCATATCTCCTGAAACATCTCCCCCAGCTATACAGACAGCCCCCAACACACCATACCTCCTCAAACATCTTCCCCAGCTATACAGAAAGCCCCCCAACACACCATATCTCCGAAACATCTTCCAGCTATACAGACAGCCCCCCCAACAACACCATATCTCCCTGAAACATCTTCCCCAGCTATACAGACAGCCCCCCCAACACACCCATATCTCCTGAAACATCTTCCCCACTATACAGAGAGCCCCCAACACACCGTATCTCCTGGAAACAGCTCCCCAGCTAATACAGACAGCCCCCAACACACATATCTCCTGAAACATCTTCTCCAGCTATACAGACAGCCCCTTTAACACACCATATCTCCTGAAACATCTTCAGCTATACAGACAGCCCCCCAACACACCATATCTCCTGAAACATCTTCCCCCAGCTATACAGACAGCCCCCCAACCACCATTATCTCCTCAAACATCTTCCCCAGCTATACAGACAGCCCCCAACACACACCACATATCTGTCTCCTGAAACATTTTCCCGAGCTATACAGACAGCCCCCCAACACACCATATCACCTGAAACATCTTCCCCAGCTTTTTCCAGACAGACCCACCAACACACCATATCTCCTGAAACATCTCCCCCAGCTATACAGACAGCCCCCAACACACCATACCTCCTCAAACATCTTCCCCAGCTATACAGACAGCCCCCCCAACACCACCATCTCTCCCGAAACATCTCCCAGCTATACAGATAGCCCCCAACACACCATATCTCCTGAAACATCTCCCCAGCTATACAGACAGCCCCCCAACACATATCTCCTGAAACATCTTCCCCAGCTATACAAGACAAGCCCCCCAACACACCCTTATCTCCTGGAAACATCTTTCACAGCTACTACAGACACCCCCAAACACACCTATTTTCTTCAAACATCTCCCCAGCTATACAGACAGCCCCCAACTTTACACCATATCTCATGAAACATCTTCTTCCAGCTATACAGACCAGCCCCCCAACACACCATATCTCCTCAAACATCTTCCCCAGCCCTATACAGACATAACTAGCCCCCAACACACCATATCTCCTGAAACATCTCCCCCCAGCTATACAGACAGCCCCCCAACACACCATACCTCCTCAAACATCTTCCCCGTGCTATACAGACAGCCCCCCAACACACCATATCTCCTCAAACATCTTCCCCAGCTTTACCAGACAGACCCCCAACACACCATATCTCCTGGAAACATCTCCCCCAGCTATACAGACAGCCCCCAACACACCATACACTCCTCAAACATATTCCCCAGCTAATACAGACAGCCCCCCCAACACACCATATCTCCTGAAACATGTCTTCCGCAGCTATACAGACAGCTCCTCCAACACACCATATCTCCTGAAACATCTCCCCCCCAGCTATACAGACAGACCCCCAACACACCATACCTCCTCAAACCTCTTCCCAGCTATACAGACAGCCCCCCAACAAACCATATCTCCTGAAACATCTTCCCCAGCTATACAGACAGCCCCCCCAACACACCATATCTCCTGAAACATCTTCCCTAGCTTTCCAGACAGACCCACCAACCTACACCATATCTCCTGAAACATCTCCCCAGCTATACAGACAGCCCCCCCAACACACCATTCTCCTCAAACATGCTTCCCCAGCTACCAGATTAGCCCCCACACCATATCTCCTCGAAACATCATGCCCCAGCTAACAGACAGCCCCCCAACACACCATATCTCCTGAAACATCTTCCCCAGCTATACAGACAGCCCCCCCAACACACCATCTCCTGAAACATCTTCCCCAGCTATACAGACAGCCCCCAACACACCACTATCTCCTGAAACATCTTCACCGGCTATACAGACAGCCCCCAACAACACCATATCTCCTGAAACATCTTCCCCAGCTATACAGACAGCCCCCCAACACACCACATATCTCCTGAAACATCTTTCAGCTATACAGACAGCCACCCAACACACCCATTCTCCCTCAAACATCTTCCCCCAGCTATACAGACAGCCCCCAACACACCATATCTCCTGAAACATTTTCCCCAGCTATACAGACAGCCCCCAACACACCATACCTCCTCAAACATCTTCAGCTATACAGACAGCCCCCAACACACCATATCTCCTGAAACACTTCTCCCCCAGCTATACAGACAGCCCCACTACACACCATATCTCTCCTGACACATCTCCCCAGGCTATACAGACAGCCCCCATACACACCATTCTCCTGGGAAACATCCTTCCCCAGCTATACAGACAGCCCCCCGACACACCATATCTCCTGAAACTATCTTTCACAGCTATACAGACAGCCCCCCCAAACACACCATATCTCCTCCAAACATCTCCCCAGCTATACAGACGGCCCCCCAACACACCAAATCTCATGAACATCTTCTCCAGCTATACAAGACAGCCCCCCCAACACACCATATCTCCTCAAACATCTTCCCCAGCTATACAGACAGCCCCCCCAACACACCATATCTCCTAAACATCTCCCCAGCTATACAGACAGCCCCCAACACACCATACCTCCTCAAACATCTTCCCGCTTATACAGACAGCCCCCCAACACACCATATCTCCTCAAACATCTTCCCCAGCTTTCAGACAGACCCCCAACACACCATATCTCCTGGAAACATCTCCCCCCAGCTAACTACAGACAGCCCCCAACACACCATACCTCCTCAAACATCTTCCCCTAGCTATACAGACAGCCCCCCCAACCCACCATATCTCCTGAAACATCTTCCCCAGCTATACAGACAGCCCCTCCAACACACCATATCTCCTGGAAACATCTCCCCCAGCTATACAGACAGACCCCCAACACACCATACCTCCTCAAACTTCTTCCCAGCTATACAGACAGCCCCCCAACAAACCACATATCTCCACTGAAACATCTTCCCAGCTATACAGACAGCCCCAATCTTACACCATACTCCTCAAACATCTTCCCCAGCTATACAGACAGCCCCCAACACATATCTCCTGAAACATTTTCCCCAGCTATACAGACAGCCCCCCAACACACCATATCTCCTAAACATCGATTCCCCAGCTTTCCAGACAGACCCCCCAACACACCATATCTCCTGAAACATCTTCCCCAGCTATACAGAGACAGCCCCCCAACACACCATACGCTCTCCTCAAACATCTTCCCCAGCTATACAGAAAGCCCCCCAACACACCATATCTCCTCGAAACATCTTCCCCAGCTATACAGACAAGCCCCCCAACACACCATATCTCCTGAAACATCTTCCCCAGCTATACAGACAGCCCCCCAACACACCATATCTCCTGAAACATCTTCCCCAGCTATACAGACAGCCACCAACACACGCATTTCTCCTGAAACATCTCCCCCCAGCTATCAGACAGCCCCCCCACACACCATATCTCCTGAAACATCTTCTCCAGCTATACAGACAGCCCCCCAACACACCATACCTCCTCAAACATCTTCCCAGCTATACAGACAGCCCCCCAACACACCATATCTCCTGAAACATCTTCCCCCCAGCTATACAGATTCAGCCCCCCCAACACACCATATCTCCCTGAAACATCTCCCCAGCTATACAGACAGCCCCCCAACACACCATATCTCCTGAAACATCTTCCCCAGCTATACAGACAGCCCCCCAACACACCATATCTCTCTGAAACATCTTCCCCAGCTATACAGACAGCCCCCCCAAACACACCATATACTCCTCAAACATCTTCCCAGCTATACAGACAGCCCCCCAACACACCATAATCTCATGAAACATCTTCTCCAGCTATACAGACAGCCCCCTAACACACCATATCTCCTGGAAACATCTTCCCCAGCTATACAGACAGCCCCCCCAACACACCATATCTCCGAAACATCTTCCCCAAGCTATACAGACAGCCCCCAAACACACCATACCTCCTCAAACATCTTCCCCAGCTATACAGACAGCCCCCCCAACACACCATATCTCCTCAAACATCTTCCCCAGCTTTCCAGACAGACCCCCCAACACACCATCTCCTCGAAACATCTCCCCCAGCTATACAGACAGCCCCCCAACACACCATACCTCCTCAAACATCTTCCCCCAGCTATACAGACAGCCCCCAACACACCATATCTCCTGGAAACATCTTCCCAGCTATACAGACAGCCCCCCAACACACCATATCTCCTGAAACATCTCCCCCCCAGCTATACAGACAGCCCCCCAACACACCATACCTCCTGAAACATCTTCAGCTAATACAGACAGCCCCCCCCAACACACCATATCTCCTGAAACATCTTCCCCAGCTATACAGACAGCCCCCCAACACACCATATCTCCTGAAACATCTTCCCTAGCTATACAGACAGCCCCCCAACACACCATATCTCCTGAAACATCTTCCCCAGCTATACAGACAGCCCCCCAACACACCATAACCTCCTCGAAACATCTTCCCCGGCTATACAGACAGCCCCCAACACACCATATCTCCTGAAACATCTTCCCCAGCTTTCCAGACAGACCCCCCAACACACCATATCTCCTGAAACATCTCCCCCCAGCTATACAGACAGCCCCCCAACACACCACTACCTCCTCAAACATCTTCCCCAGCTATACAGACAGCCCCCCCAACACACCATATCTCCTGGAAACATCTTCCGAGCTATACAGACAGCCCCCCAACACACCATATCTCTGAAACATCTCCCCCAGCTATACAGACAGCCCCCCAACACACCATACCTCCTCAAACTTCTTCCCCAGCTATACAGACAGCCCCCCAACACACCATATCTCCTGAAACATCTTCCCCAGCTATACAGACAGCCCCCCCAACACACCATATCTCCTGAAACATCTTCCCCAGCTTTCCAGACAGACCCACCAACACACCATATCTCCTGAAACATCTCCCCCAGCTATACAGACAGCTCCCCAACACACCGCATATCTCCTGAAACATCTTCCCCAGCTATACAGACAGCCCCCAACACACCATATCTCCGAAACATCTTCCCCAGCTATACAGACAGCCCCCAACACACCATATCTCCTGAAACATCTTTAGCTATACAGACAGCCCCCCCAACACACCATATCTCCTGAAACATCTTCCCCAGCTATACAGACAGCCCCCCAACACACACATATCTCCTGAAACATCTCCCCCGGCTATACAGACAGCCCCCCAACACACCATATCTCCTGCAAACATCTTCCCAGCTATACAGACAGCCCCCCAACACACCATATCTCCTGAAACATCTTCTCCAGCTATACAGACAGCCACCCAACACACCCATATCTCCTCAAACATCTTCCCCAGCTATACAGACAGCCCCCCCAACACACCATATCTCCTGAAACATCTTTCCCCAGCTATACAGACAGCCCCCCAACACACCATATCTCCTGAAACATCTTCCCCAGCTATACAGACAGCCCCCCCAGGCACACCATATCTCCTGAAACATCTCCCCAGCTATACAGACAGCCCCCCCAACAACATATCTCCTGAAACATCTTCCCCAGCTATACAGACAGCCCCCCAACACACCGTATCTCCGAAACATCTTCCCCAGCTATACAGACAGCCCCCCAACACACCACTATCTCCTGAAACATCTTCCCCAGCTATACAGACAGCCCCCCAACACACCATATCTCCTCAAACATCTCCCCCAGCTATACAGACAGCCCCCAACACACCATATCTCCTGAAACATCTTCTCCAGCTATACAGACAGCCCCCCAACACACCATATCTCCTCAAACATCTTCCCCAGCTATACAGACAGCCCCCCAACACACCATATCTCCTGAAACATCTCCCCCAGCTATACAGACAGCCCCCACACACCATATCTCCTCAAACATCTTCCCCAGTATACAGACAGCCCCCCCAATTCACACCATATCTCCTCAAACATCTTTAGCTTTTCCAGACAGACCCCCAACACACCATATCTCCTGAAACATCTCCCCCAGCTATACAGACAGCCCCCACACACACCATACCTCCTCAAACATCTTCCCCAGCTATACAGACAGCCCCCCCAACACACCATATCTCCTGAAACATCTTCCCAGCTATACAGACAGCCCCCCAACACACCATATCTCCTGAAACATCTCCCCCAGCTACAGACAGCCCCCAACACACCATTCACCTCCTCAAACCTCTTCCCCAGTTCTAATACAGACAGCCCCCAACAAACCATAACCTCTCCTGAAACATCTTCCCCAAAGCTATACAGACAGCCCCCCAACACACCATATCTCCAAACATCTTCCCCAGCTATACAGACAGCCCCCCCAAACACACACCATATCTCCTGAAACATCTTCCCCAGCTATACAGACAGCCCCCCCCAACACACCACATATCTCCTGAAACATCTTCCCCAGCTTTCCAGACAGACCCCCCAACACACCATATCTCCTGAAACATCTAGCTATACAGACAGCCCCCCAACACACCATACCTCCTCAAACATCTTCCCCAGCTACCTACAGACAGCCCCGCCCAACACACCATATCTCCTGGAAACATCTTCCCCAGCTATACAGACAGCCCCTCCAACACACCATATCCTGAAACATCTCCCCAGCTATACAGACAGACCCCCAACACACCATACCTCCTGAAACATCTTCCCCAGCTATACAGACAGCCCCCAACACACCATATCTCCTCAAACATCTTCCCCAGCTATACAGACAGCCCCCCAACCATATCTCCCGAAACATCTTCTCCCAGCTACAGACAGCCCCCCCAACACACCATACCTCCTGGAAACATCTTCCCCAGCTATACAGACAGCCCCCCCAACACACCACATACCTCCTCAAACATCTTCCCCAGCTAACAGACACCCCCAACACACCGTATCTCCTGAAACATCTCCTGCGCTATACAGACAGCCCCCCAACACACCATATCTCCTGAAACATCTCCCCCCAGCTATACAGACAGCCCCCCAACACACCATACCTCCTCAAACTTCTTCCCCAGCTAACAGACAGCCCCCCAACAAACCATATCTCCTGAAACATCTTCCCCAGCTATACAGACAGCCCCCCAACACACCATATCTCCTGGAAACATCTTCCCCAGCTATACAGACAGCCCCCCACACACACCATATCTCCTGAAACATCTTCCCCAGCTATACAGACAGCCCCCCCAACACACCATATCTCCTGAAACATCTTCCCCAGCTATACAGACAGCCCCCAACACACCATATCTCCCTGAAACATCTTCCCCGGCACAGACAGCCCCCCTAACACAACATATCTCCTGAAACATCTTCCCCCCAGCTATACAGACAGCCCCCAACACACCATATCTCCTGGAAACATCTTCCCCAGCCATACAGACAGCCCCCCAACACACCATTGTATCTCCTCAAACATCTTCCCGCTATACTAGACAGCCCCCAACACACCATATCTCCTGAAACATCTTCCCCAGCTTTCCAGACAGACCCCCAACACACCATATCTCCTGAAACATCTCCCCCAGCTATACAGACAGCCCCCCAACACACCGTACCTCCTCAAACATCTTCCCCAGCTATACAGATAGCCCCCCCAACACACCATATCTCCTGAAACATCTTCCCCAGCTATACAGACAGCCCCCCCAACACACCATATCTCCTGAAACATCTTCCCCAGCTATACAGACAGCCCCCAACACACCATATCTCCCTGAAACATCTTCCCCAGCTATACAGACAGCCCCCAACACACCATATCTCCTGAAACATCTTCCCCGGCTATACAGACAGCCCCCCAACACACCATATCTCCTGAAACATCTTCCACAGCTATACAGACAGCCCCCCAACACACCATATCTCCTGAAACATCTTCCCCAGCTATACAGACAGCCCCCAACACACCAATCTCCTGAAACATCTTCCCCAGCTATACAGACAGCCCCCCCAACACACCATATCTCCTGAAACATCTTTCCCCAGCTAAACAGACAGCCCCCAACACACCATATCTCCTGAAACATCTTCCCCAGCTATACAGACAGCCCCCCAACACACCATATCTCCTGAAACATCTTCCCCCAGCTATACAGACAGCCCCCCAACACACCACATACTTCCGCAAACATCTTCCCCAGCTATACAGACAGCCCCCCCCAACACACCATATCTCCTGAAACATCTTCCCCAGCTATACAGACAGCCCCCCCACACACACCATATCTCCTGAAACATCTCCCCCCCAGCTATACAGACAGCCCCCCACACACACCATACTCTCCAAACATCTTCCCCCAGCTATACAGACAGCCCCCCCAACACACCATATCTCCTGAAACATCTTCCCCAGCTATACAGACAGCCCCCCCAACACACCATATCTCCTGAAACATCTTCCCCAGCTATACAGACAGCCCCCCAACACACCATATCTCCTGAAACATCTTCCCCAGCTATACAGACAGCCCCCAACACACCATATCTCCTCGAAACATCTTCCCCCAGCTATACAGACAGCCCCCCAACACACCATATCTCCTGAAACATCTTCCCCAGCTATACAGACAGCCCCCCCAACACACCATATCTCCTCAAACATCTTCCCCCCAGCTATACAGACAGCCCCCCAACACACCATATCTCCTGGAAACATCTTCCCCAGCTATACAGACAGCCCCCAACACACCATACCTCCTCAAACATCTTCCCCAGCTATACAGACAGCCCCCCAACACACCATATCTCCTGAAACATCTTCCCCAGCTATACAGACAGCCCCCAACACACCATATCTCCTGAAACATCTCCCCCAGCTATACAGACAGCCCCCCAACACACCATATCTCCTCAAAACATCTTCCCCAGCTATACAGACAGCCCCCCCAACACACCATATCTCCTGAAACATCTCCCCTAGCTATACAGACAGCCCCCCAACACACCATATCTCCTGAAACATCTTCCCCAGCTATACAGACAGCCCCCCCAACACACCATATCTCCTCAAACATCTTCCCCAGCTATACAGACAGCCCCCCAACACACCATATCTCCTGAAACATCTTCCCCAGCTATACAGACAGCCCCCCAACACACCATATCTCCTGAAACATCTTCCCCAGCTATACAGACAGCCCCCCAACACACCATATCTCCTGAAACATCTTCCCCAGCTATACAGACAGCCCCCAACACACCATATCTCCTCAAACATCTTCCCAGCTATACAGACAGCCCCCCCAACACACCATATCTCCTGAAACATCTTCCCCAGCTATACAGACAGCCCCCCAACACACCATATCTCCTGAAACATCTTCCCCAGCTATACAGACAGCCCCCCAACACACCATATCTCCTGAAACATCTTCCCCAGCTTACAGACAGCCCCCCAACACACCATATCTCCTGAAACATCTTCCCCCAGCTATACAGACAGCCCCCCAACACACCATATCTCCTGAAACATCTTCCCCAGCTATACAGACAGCCCCCCAACACACCACTATCTCCTGAAACATCTTCCCCCAGCTATACAGACAGCCCCCCCAACACACCATATCTCCTGAAACATCTTCCCCAGCTATACAGACAGCCCCCCAACACACCATATCTCCTGAAACATCTTCCCCAGCTATACAGACAGCCCCCAACACACCATATCTCCTGAAACATCTTCCCCAGCTATACAGACAGCCCCCAAACACACCATATCTCCTGAAACATCTTCCCCAGCTATACAGACAGCCCCCAACACACCATATCTCCTGAAACATCTTCCCCAGCTATACAGACAGCCCCCCAACACACACATATCTCCTGAAACATCTTCCCCAGCTTTACAGACAGCCCCCAACACACCATATCTCCTGAAACATCTTCCTCAGCTATACAGACAGCCCCCCAACACACCATATCTCCTGAAACATCTCCCCAGCTATACAGACAGCCCCCAACACACCATATCTCCTGAAACATCTTCCCCAGCTATACAGACAGCCCCCCAACACACCATATCTCCTGAAACATCTTCCCCAGCTATACAGACAGCCCCCCAACACACCATATCTCCTGAAACATCTTCCCCAGCTATACAGACAGCCCCCCAACACACCATATCTCCTGAAACATCTTCCCCAGCTATACAGACAGCCCCCCAACACACCATATCTCCTGAAACATCTTCCCCAGCTATACAGACAGCCCCCCAACACACCATATCTCCTCAAACATCTTCCCCAGCTATACAGACAGCCCCCCCAACACACCATATCTCCTGAAACATCTTCCCCAGCTATACAGACAGCCCCCCCCAACACACCATATCTCCTGAAACATCTTCCCCAGCTATACAGACAGCCCCCCAACACACCATATCTCCTGAAACATCTTCCCCAGCTATACAGACAGCCCCCCAACACACCATATCTCCTGAAACATCTTCCCCAGCTATACAGACAGCCCCCCAACACACCATATCTCCTGGAAACATCTTCCCCAGCTATACAGACAGCCCCCCCAACACACCATATCTCCTGAAACATCTTCCCCAGCTATACAGACAGCCCCCAACACACCATATCTCCTGAAACATCTTCCCCAGTATACAGACAGCCCCCAACACACCATATCTCCTGAAACATCTTCCCCAGCTATACAGACAGCCCCCAACACACCATATCTCCTGAAACATCTCCCCAGCTATACAGACAGCCCCCCAACACACCATATCTCCGAAACATCTTCCCCAGCTATACAGACAGCCCCCCAACACACCATATCTCCTGGAAACATCTTCCCCAGCTATACAGACAGCCCCCCCCAACACACCATATCTCCTGAAACATCTTCCCCAGCTTTACAGACAGCCCCCCAACACACCATATCTCCTGAAACATCTCCCCCAGCTATACAGACAGCCCCCCAACACACCATACCTCCTCAAACATCTTCCCCAGCTATACAGACAGCCCCCCAACACACCATATCTCCTGAAACATCTTCCCCAGCTATACAGACAGCCCCACCAACACACCATATCTCCTGAAACATCTCCCCCAGCTATACAGATAGCCCCCCAACACACCATACCTCCTGAAACATCTTCCCCAGCTATACAGACAGCCCCCCCAACACACCATATCTCCTGAAACATCTTCCCCAGCTATACAGACAGCCCCAACACACCATATCTCCTGAAACATCTTCCCCAGCTATACAGACAGCCCCCCAACACACCATATCTCCTGAAACATCTTCCCCAGCTATACAGACAGCCCCCCAACACACCATATCTCCTGAAACATCTTCCCCAGCTATACAGACAGCCCCCCAACACACCATATCTCCTGAAACATCTTCCCCAGCTATACAGACAGCCCCCCCAACACACCATATCTCCTGAAACATCTTCCCCAGCTTCACAGACAGCCCCCTAACACAACATATCTCCTGAAACATCTTCCCCAGCTATACAGACAGCCCCCCAACACACCATATCTCCTGAAACATCTTCCCCAGCTATACAGACAGCCCCCCAACACACCATATCTCCTGAAACATCTTCCCCAGCTATACAGACAGCCCCCCAACACACCATATCTCCTGAAACATCTTCCCCAGCTATACAGACAGACCCCCCAACACACCATATCTCCTGAAACATCTTCCCCAGCTATACAGACAGCCCCCCAACACACCGTTCTCCTCAAACATCTTCCCCAGCTATACAGATAGCCCCCCAACACACCATATCTCCTGAAACATCTTCCCCAGCTATACAGACAGCCCCCCAACACACCATATCTCCTGAAACATCTTCCCCAGCTATACAGACAGCCCCCCAACACACCATATCTCCTGAAACATCTTCCCCAGCTATACAGACAGCCCCCCAACACACCATATCTCTGGAAACATCTTCCCCAGCTATACAGACAGCCCCCCAACACACCATATCTCCTGAAACATCTTTCCCAGCTATACAGACAGCCCCCCAAACACACCATATCTCCTGAAACATCTCCCCCAGCTATACAGACAGCCCCCAACACACCATATCTCCTGAAACATCTTCTCCAGCTATACAGACAGCCCCCCCAACACACCATATCTCCTCAAACATCTCCCCAGCTATACAGACAGCCCCCCAACACACCATATCTCCTGAAACATCTTCTCCAGCTATACAGACAGCCCCCCAACACACCATATCTCCTCAAACATCTCCCCAGCTATACAGACAGCCCCCCAACACACCATATCTCCTCAAACATCTTCCCCAGCTATCCAGACAGCCCCCCCAACACACCATATCTCCTGAAACATCTCCCCGGCTATACAGACAGCCCCCCAACACACCATATCTCCTCAAACATCTTCCCCAGCTATACAGACAGCCCCCCCAACACACCATATCTCCTGAAACATCTTCCCCAGCTATACAGACAGCCCCCCAACACACCATACCTCCTGAAACATCTTCCCCAGCTATACAGACAGACCCCCCAACACACCATATCTCCTGAAACTTCTTCCCCAGCTATACAGACAGCCCCCCCAACACACCATATCTCCTGAAACATCTCCCCAGCTATACAGACAGCCCCCCAACACACCATACCTCCTCAAACATCTTCCCCAGCTATACAGACAGCCCCCCCAACACACCATATCTCCTGAAACATTTTCCCCAGCTATACAGACAGCCCCCCAACACACCATATCTCCTGAAACATCTTCCCCAGCTATCCAGACAGCCCCCCAACACACCATATCTCCTGAAACATCTTCCCCAGCTATACAGACAGCCCCCAACACACCATACCTCCTGAAACATCTTCCCCAGCTATACAGAAAGCCCCCCAACACACCACATCTCCTGAAACATCTTCCCCAGCTATACAGACAGCCCCCCAACACACCATATCTCCTGAAACATCTTCCCCAGCTATACAGACAGCCCCCCAACACACCATATCTCCTGAAACATCTTCCCCCAGCTATACAGAGAGCCCCCCAACACACCGTATCTCCTGAAACATCTCCCCCCAGCTATACAGACAGCCCCCCAACACACCATATCTCCTGAAACATCTTCTCCAGCTATACAGACAGCCCCCCAACACACCATATCTCCTGAAACATCTTCCCCAGCTATACAGACAGCCCCCCAACACACCATATCTCCTGAAACATCTTCCCCAGCTATACAGTCAGCCCCCCAACACACCATATCTCCGGAAACATCTTCTCCAGCTATACAGACAGCCCCCCCAACACACCATATCTCCTGGAAACATCTTCCCCAGCTATACAGACAGCCCCCCAACACACCATATCTCCTGAAACATCTTCCCCAGCCATACAGACAGCCCCCCAACACACCATATCTCTGAAACATCTTCCCAGCTATACAGACAGCCCCCAACACACCATATCTCCTGAAACATCTTCCCCGGCTTCACAGACAGCCCCCTAACACAACATATCTCCTGAAACATCTTCCCCAGCTATACAGACAGCCCCCAACACACCATATCTCCTGAAACATCTTCCCCAGCTATACAGACAGCCCCCAACACACCATATCTCCTCAAACATCTTCCCCAGCTATACAGACAACCCCCCAACACACCATATCTCCTGGAAACATCTTCCCCAGCTTTCCAGACAGACCCCCAACACACCATATCTCCTGAAACATCTCCCCCAGCTATACAGACAGCCCCCAAACACACCGTACCTCCTCAAACATCTTCCCCAGCTATACAGATAGCCCCAACACACCATATCTCCTGAAACATCTTCCCCAGCTATACAGACAGCCCCCCAACACACCATATCTCCTGAAACATCTTCCCCAGCTATACAGACAGCCCCCCAACACACCATATCTCCTGAAACATCTTCCCCAGCTATACAGACAGCCCCCCAACACACCATATCTCCTGAAACATCTTCACCGGCTATACAGACAGCCCCCAACACACCATATCTCCTGAAACATCTTCCCCAGCTATACAGACAGCCCCCCAACACACCATATCTCCTGAAACATCTTCCCCAGCTATACAGACAGCCCCCAACACACCATATCTCCTGAAACATCTTCCCCAGCTATACAGACAGCCCCCCAACACACCATATCTCCTGAAACATTTTCCCCAGCTATACAGACAGCCCCCCCAACACACCATATCTCCTGAAACATCTTCCCCAGCTTTCCAGACAGACCCACCAACACACCATATCTCCTGAAACATCTCCCCAGCTATACAGACAGCCCCCCAACACACCATACCTCCTCAAACATCTTCCCCAGCTATACAGACAGCCCCCCAACACACCATATCTCCTGAAACATCTCCCCAGCTATACAGACAGCCCCCCAACACACCATATCTCCTGAAACATCTCCCCCAGCTATACAGACAGCCCCCAACACACCATATCTCCTGAAACATCTCCCCCAGCTATACAGACAGCCCCCCAACACACCATACCTCCTCAAACATCTTCCCCAGCTATACAGACAGCCCCCCCAACACACCATATCTCCTGAAACATCTTCCCCAGCTTTCCAGACAGACCCACCAACACACCATATCTCCTGAAACATCTTCCCCAGCTATACAGATAGCCCCCAACACACCATATCTCCTGAAACATCTTCCCCAGCTATACAGACAGCCCCCCAACACACCATATCTCCTGAAACATGTTCCCCAGCTATACAGACAGCCCCCCCAACACACCATATCTCCTGAAACATCTTCTCCAGCTATACAGACAGCCCCCAACACACCATATCTCCTGAAACATCTTCCCCAGCTATACAGACAGCCCCCCAACACACCATATCTCCTGAAACATCTTCCCCAGCTATACAGACAGCCCCCCAACACACCGTATCTCCTGAAACATCTCCCCAGCTATACAGACAGCCCCCCAACACACCATATCTCCTGAAACATCTCCCCCAGCTATACAGACAGCCCCCCCAACACACCATATCTCCTGAAACATCTTCCCCAGCTATACAGTCAGCCCCCCCAACACACCATATCTCCTGAAACATCTTCCCCAGCTATACAGACAGCCCCCCCAACACACCATATCTCCTGAAACATCTTCCCCAGCTATACAGACAGCCCCCCAACACACCATATCTCCTGAAACATCTTCCCCAGCTATACAGACAGCCCCCCAACACACCATATCTCCTGAAACATCTTCCCCAGCTATACAGACAGCCCCCCAACACACCATATCTCCTGAAACATCTTCCCCGGCTTCACAGACAGCCCCCCAACACAACATATCTCCTGAAACATCTTCCCCAGCTATACAGACAGCCCCCAACACACCATATCTCCTGAAACATCTTCCCCAGCTATACAGACAGCCCCCCAACACACCATATCTCCTCAAACATCTTCCCCAGCTATACAGACAGCCCCCCCAACACACCATATCTCCTGAAACATCTTCCCCAGCTTTCCAGACAGACCCCCAAACACACCATATCTCCTGAAACATCTCCCCAGCTATGCAGACAGCCCCCAACACACCGTACCTCCTCAAACATCTTCCCCAGCTATACAGATAGCCCCCAACACACCATATCTCCTGAAACATCTTCCCCAGCTATACAGACAGCCCCCCAACACACCATATCTCCTGAAACATCTTCCCCAGCTATACAGACAGCCCCCCAACACACCATATCTCCTGAAACATCTTCACCGGCTATACAGACAGCCCCCCAACACACCATATCTCCTGAAACATCTTCACCAGCTATACAGACAGCCCCCCAACACACCATATCTCCTGAAACATCTTCCCCAGCTATACAGACAGCCCCCCAACACACCATATCTCCTCAAACATCTTCCCCAGCTATACAGACAGCCCCCCCAACACACCATATCTCCTGAAACATTTTCCCCAGCTATACAGACAGCCCCCCCAACACACCATATCTCCTGAAACATCTTCCCCAGCTTTCCAGACAGACCCACCAACACACCATATCTCCTGAAACATCTCCCCCAGCTATACAGACAGCCCCCCAACACACCATACCTCCTCAAACATCTTCCCCAGCTATACAGACAGCCCCCCCAACACACCATATCTCCTGAAACATCTCCCCCAGCTATACAGACAGCCCAACCAACACACCATATCTCCTGAAACATCTCCCCAAGCTATACAGACAGCCCCCCCAACACACCATATCTCCTGAAACATCTCCCCCCAGCTATACAGACAGCCCCCCAACACACCATACCTCCTCAAACATCTTCCCCAGCTATACAGACAGCCCCCCCAACACACCATATCTCCTGAAACATCTTCCCCAGCTTTCCAGACAGACCCACCAACACACCATATCTCCTGAAACATCTCCCCCAGCTATACAGACAGCCCCCCAACACACCATATCCTGAAACATCTCCCCAGCTATACAGACAGCCCCCCAACACACCATATCTCCTGAAACATCTTCCCCAGCTATACAGACAGCCCCCCCAACACACCATATCTCCTGAAACATCTTTCACAGCTATACAGACAGCCCCCCCAACACACCACACATCTCCTGAAACATCTTCCCCAGCCATACAGACAGCCCCCAACACACCATATCTCCTGAAACATCTTCACCGGCTATACAGACAGCCCCCCAACACACTTATTCATATCTCCTGAAACATCTTCCCCAGCTATACAGACAGCCCCCCAACACACCATTCCTGAAACATCTTCCCAGCTATACAGACAGCCACCCAACACACCATTTCTCCTCAAACATCTTCCCCAGCTAAAACAGACAGCCCCCCCAACACACCATATCTCCCGGAAAATCTCCCCAGCTATACAGACAGCCCCCCAACACACCATATCCTGAAACATCTCCCCCAGCTATACAGACAGCCCCCCAACACACCATATCTCCTGAAACATCTTCCCCAGCTATACAGACAGCCCCCCCAACACACCATATCTCCTGAAACATCTTTCACAGCTATACAGACAGCCCCCAAACACA
The DNA here is from genome assembly GCF_905237065.1 of Salmo salar. Classification (NCBI taxonomy): domain Eukaryota; kingdom Metazoa; phylum Chordata; class Actinopteri; order Salmoniformes; family Salmonidae; genus Salmo; species Salmo salar. Next base: position 110,128,860 of record NC_059452.1, read on the forward strand.
CCATATCTCCTCAAACATCTCCCCCAGCTATACAGACAGCCCCCCAACACACCAAATCTCATGAAACATCTTCTCCAGCTATACAGACAGCCCCCCCAACACACCATATCTCCTCAAACATCTTCCCCAGCTATACAGACAGCCCCCCAACACACCATATCTCCTGAAACATCTCCCCCAGCTATACAGACAGCCCCCCCAACACACCATACCTCCTCAAACATCTTCCCGCTATACAGACAGCCCCCCAACACACCATATCTCCTCAAACATCTTCCCCAGCTTTCCAGACAGACCCCCAACACACCATATCTCCTGAAACATCTCCCCAGCTATACAGACAGCCCCCAACACACCATACCTCCTCAAACATCTTCCCCAGCTATACAGACAGCCCCCCAACACACCATATCTCCTGAAACATCTTCCCCAGCTATACAGACAGCCCCTCCAACACACCATATCTCCTGAAACATCTCCCCCAGCTATACAGACAGACCCCCCCAACACACCATACCTCCTCAAACTTCTTCCCCAGCTATACAGACAGCCCCCCCCAACAAACCATATCTCCTGAAACATCTTCCCCAGCTATACAGACAGCCCCCCAACACACCATATCTCCTCAAACATCTTCCCCAGCTATACAGACAGCCCCCCAACACACCATATCTCCTGAAACATTTTCCCCAGCTATACAGACAGCCCCCCAACACACCATATCTCCTGAAACATCTTCCCCAGCTTTCCAGACAGCCCCCCAACACACCATATCTCCTGAAACATCTTCCCCAGCTATACAGAAAGCCCCCCAACACACCATATCTCCTGAAACATCTTCCCCAGCTTTCCAGACAGACCCCCCAACACACCATATCTCCTGAAACATCTCCCCAGCTATCAGACAGCCCCCAACACACCATATCTCCTGAAACATCTTCCCCAGCTATACAGAGACCCCCACACACCGTATCTCCTGAAACATCTCCCACAGCTATACAGACAGCCCCCCAACACACCATATCTCCTGAAACATCTTCTCCAGCTATACAGACAGCCCCCCCAACACACCATATCTCCTGAAACATCTTCCCCAGCTATACAGACAGCCCCCAACACACCATATCTCCTGAAACATCTTCCCCAGCTATACAGACAGCCCCCAACACACCGTATCTCCTGAAACATCTCCCCCAGCTATACAGACAGCCCCCCAACACACCATATCTCCTGAAACATCTCCCCAGCTATACAGACAGCCCCCCAACACACTATATCTCCTGGAAACATCTTCCCCAGCTATACAGTCAGCCCCCCCAACACACCATATCTCCTGAAACATCTTCCCCAGCTATACAGACAGCCCCCCCCAACACACCATATCTCCTGAAACATCTTCCCCAGCTATACAGACAGCCCCCCAACACACCACATATCTCCTGAAACATCTTCCCCAGCTATACAGACAGCCCCCCAACACACCATATCTCCTGAAACATCTTCCCCAGCTATACAGACAGCCCCCCAACACACCATATCTCCTGAAACATCTTCCCCGGCTTCACAGACAGCCCCCCTAACACAACATATCTCCTGAAACATCTTCCCCTAGCTATACAGACAGCCCCCAACACACCATACCTCCTGAAACATCTTCCCCAGCTACCACAGACAGCCCCCCAACACACCATATCTCCTCAAACATCTTCCCCAGCTATACAGACAGCCCCCCCAACACACCATATCTCCTGAAACATCTTCCCCAGCTTTCCAGACAGACCCCCCAACACACCATATCTCCTGAAACATCTCCCCAGCTATACAGACAGCCCCCCATCACACCTACCTCCTCAAACATCTTCCCCAGCTATACAGATAGCCCCCAACACACCATATCTCCTGAAACATCTTCCCCAGCTATACAGACAGCCCCCAACACACCATATCTCCTGAAACATCTTCCCCAGCTATACAGACAGCCCCCCAACACACCATATCTCCTGAAACATCTTCCCCAGCTATACAGACAGCCCCCCAACACACCATATCTCCCGAAACATCTTCACCGGCTATACAGACAGCCCCCCAACACACCATATCTCCTGAAACATCTTCCCCAGCTATACAGACAGCCCCCCAACACACCATATCTCCTGAAACATCTTCCCCAGCTATACAGACAGCCCCCCAACACACCATATCTCCTCAAACATCTTCCCCAGCTATACAGACAGCCCCCCAACACACCATATCTCCTGAAACATTTTCCCCAGCTATACAGACTGCCCCCCCAACACACCATATCTCCTGAAACATCTTCCCCAGCTTTCCAGACAGACCCACCAACACACCATATCTCCTGAAACATCTCCCCAGCTATAGAGACAGCCCCCAACACACCATATCTCCTGAAACATCTTCCCCAGCTATACAGACAGCCCCCCAACACACCATATCTCCTGGAAACATCTCCCCCAGCTATACAGACAGCCCCCCAACACACCATATCTCCTGAAACATCTCCCCCCAGCTATACAGACAGCCCCCCAACACACCATATCTCCTGAAACATCTTCCCCAGCTATACAGACAGCCCCCCAACACACCATATCTCCTGAAACATCTTTCACAGCTATACAGACAGCCCCCAAACACACCATATCTCCTCAAACATCTCCCCCAGCTATACAGACAGCCCCCCCAACACACCATATCTCATGAAACATCTTCTCCAGCTATACAGACAGCCCCCCCAACACACCATATCTCCTCAAACATCTTCCCCAGCTATACAGACAGCCCCCCCAACACACCATATCTCCTGAAACATCTCCCCCAGCTATACAGACAGCCCCCCAACACACCATACCTCCTCAAACATCTTCCCCGGCTATACAGACAGCCCCCCCAACACACCATATCTCCTCAAACATCTTCCCCAGCTTTCCAGACAGACCCCCCAACACACCATATCTCCTGAAACATCTCCCCCAGCTATACAGACAGCCCCCCAACACACCATACCTCCTCAAACATCTTCCCCAGCTATACAGACAGCCCCCCAACACACCATATCTCCTGAAACATCTTTCACAGCTATACAGACAGCCCCCCAAACACACCATATCTCCTCAAACATCTCCCCAGCTATACAGACAGCCCCCCCAACACACCATATCTCATGAAACATCTTCTCCAGCTATACAGACAGCCGCCCCAACACACCATATCTCCTCAAACATTTTCCCCCAGCTATACAGACAGCCCCCCCAACACACCATATTTCCTGAAACATCTTCCCCAGCTTTCCAGACTGACCCCCCAACACACCATATCTCCTGAAACATCTCCCCAGCTATACAGACAGCCCCCCAACACACCATACCTCCTCAAACATCTTCCCCAGCTATACAGACAGCCCCCACAACACACCATATCTCCTGAAACATCTTCCCCAGCTATACAGACAGACCCCCCAACACACCATATCTCCTGAAACATCTCCCCCAGCTATACAGACAGCCCCCCAACACACCATATCTCCTCAAACATCTTCCCCAGCTATACAGACAGCCCCCCAACACACCATATCTCCTGAAACATCTCCCCCAGCTATACAGACAGCCCCACCAACACACCATATCTCCTGAAACATCTTCCCCAGCTTTACAGACAGACCCCCCAACACACCATATCTCCTGAAACATCTCCCCCAGCTATACAGACAGCCCCCCAACACACCATACCTCCTGAAACATCTTCCCCAGCTATACAGGCAGCCCCCCCCAACACACCATATCTCCTGAAACATCTTCCCCAGCTATACAGACAGCCCCCCCAACACACCATATCTCCTGAAACATCTTCCCCAGCTATACAGACAGACCCCCCAACACACCATATCTCCTGAAACATCTCCCCCAGCTATACAGACAGCCCACCCAACACACCATACCTCCTGAAACATCTTCCCCAGCTATACAGACAGCCCCCCAACACACCATATCTCCTGAAACATCTCCCCCAGCTATACAGACAGCCCCCCCAACACACCATATCTCCTGAAACATCTTCCCCAGCTATACAGACAGCCCCCCAACACACCATATCTCCTGAAACATCTCCCCCAGCTATACAGACAGCCCCACCAACACACCATATCTCCTGAAACATCTCCACACTTTTTATAATTTTATAGAACCAAACCCACCCTAACAGAGACCATCCCATTAAACAGAGATCTGTTTCCCCCCACCTTGACCCTGTTCCTTAGACAAATAGCTACTTGCCAGCAAACAGTCAACAAAACACATTTGGCCTTCTCCTACCCGAATACCTGCATCCCATTATAAACACCCCAACAGTACCTCCCCAACTCACACAGACATTCCAACAGAATTAATGGCATTAACCTGGTGTACACAGAAAACACATGAATCACACTTTCTTTCATTTTACAGAAAGGACACCCATGCCCAATTCTCGGTTCAAGCCGTGCCAACCAGCTGTTAGTGGCCAGGGCTCCATGTAGAACCCTCCACTGGAAGTCCCCTGACCTCTTTGGTACCGGGGGTTTGTAGACCCCCCTCCATCTAGAACCCACCATACTCTCCGCCCCACATTCCCCCTGCCACTGATGTGACTTCACTCCTGTTAGGCTCCTAATGTTCCTCACCTTAATGCAGAGGTTGTAGAGGGCTTTACCTCCCACCCCTTCAAGCTCCCCCAGGCTCGTAGTGTTAAAATCTAACAAGTCCTCCAGACCCCCTTGCCAGTCTCCAGTCTCTGCCGTCACCTGCAGTGGCGGGAAACTTGGTGGCCCCCTGTCCCTTTGGCTGCTCAAACACCCCCCTTACCGGTTCAGACAGTGCCTCCTGGACCTCCTCCAGGAATCTCTTCAGCAGCCTAAGAGACGTTATTCCTGTTTGTTGTGCCAGGACTTCCGGGGTTTTCCACAACTCCTCTCTCAGCAGTCTCAGGTCACCCAGCCTTTGTAAACCCCCTGCAACACAATTAGACCCAACCAAATCATGAGAAAACAAAAAGATAATGACTTGACACATTGTAAAAAATGTACAAAAGAACAGAGCAAACTAGAATGCTATTTGTCCCTAAACAGAGAGGACACAGTGGCAGAATAGCTGACCACTGTGACTGACCCAAACTTAAGGAAAGCTTTGACTATGTACAGACTCAGTGAGCAAAGCCTTGCTATTGAGAAAGGCCACCGTAGGCAGACCTGGCTCTCAAGAGAAGACAGGCTATGTGCACACTGCCAACAAAATGAGGTGGAAACTGAGCTGCACTTCCTAACCTCCTGCCACATGTATAACCATATTAGAGACACATATTTCCCTCAGATTACACAGATCCACAAAGAATTCGAAAACAAATCCAATTTTGATAAACTCCCATTTCTACTGGGTGAAATACCACAGTGTGCCATCACAGCAGCAAGATGTGTGACCTGTTGCCACAAGAAAAGGGCAACCAGTGAAGAACAAACACTATTGTAAATACAACCCATATTTATGTTTATTTATTTTGGTACCTTCTGTACTTGAACTATTTGCACATATTATGACATTTGCAATGTCTTTATTCTTTTGAACATTTTGTGAGTGTAATGTTTACCGTTCAATTTTTTATTGTTTAATTCACTTTTGTTTATTATCTATTTCACTTGCTTTGGCAATGTTAACATATGCTTCCCATGCCAATAAAGCCCTTAATTTGAAAGTGAATTGAAAGAGAGAAAGAGAGAGAGAGAGAGAGAGAGAGAATGTGTGTCTGGAGTGAGTGAGTGAGTGTGTTTACCTCTGTTCTCTCTCTCCAGGGTGTTGTGAGATGGTTTCAGGGTACTGCTGTCTGAGTCTGTATGACAGTAAGGTTCCTCTGTGGTGTCCTGTCCCAGACACTTTTGATGCCACTGAGCAGACTTACGACATCTGTGCGTGTGTGTGTGTGTGTGTGTGTGTGTGTGTGTGTGTGTGTGTGTGTGTGTGTGTGTGTGTGTGTGTGTGTGTGTGTGTGTGTGTGTGTGCATAAATTACCTGGTGAGGAACAGGCCTGGGTATGTAGCCGTCTGTGTATCCTTTCACGTGTCTTCCTCTCCTCCCCTCATCTCCTCTCCACTCCTCCCCCTCTCCTCCTCTCCTCTCCTCCCTCCCTCATCTCCTCTCCCCTCATCCCCCCTCTCCTCTCCTCCCCTCATCTCCTCTCCACTCCTCCCCCTCTCCTCCTCTCCTCTCATCTGTTGTGTTTTTCATGTTATATGTTCAGTATGTCTCAGGTCCTGCTACCCATCATACAGAACCCCACCAAGCCCATTTAACAGGTGCATTCTGGACAACAAACACGTGTTTACCTTCAGTATGGGTTCATCCTTTAGTGAGGTTGTTTCTTTTCATTTTTATACCTTCCTATTTCTAATTTCTATGATTCCATTTCCTCTGTTTTGTTTTCTAGATCTAGAAAAACAAGAAAGAACATCTAGGGAAAACCTAGCCCAAACTCTGGTAGTATAGATGGAGGTCCATAGCAGAACAGCTAGAGAAGACCTAGCCCAAACTCTGGTAGTATAGATGGAGGTCCATAGCAGAACAGCTAGAGAAGACCTAGCCCAAACTCTGGTGGTATAGATGGAGGTCCATAGCAGAACAGCTAGAGAAGACCTAGCCCAAACTCTGGTGGTATAGATGGAGGTCCATAGCAGAACAGCTAGAGAAGACCTAGCCCAAACTCTGGTGGTATAGATGGAGGTCCATAGCAGAACAGCTAGAGAAGACCTAGCCCAAACTCTGGTGGTATAGATGGAGGTCCATAGCAGAACAGCTAGAGAAGACCTAGCCCAAACTCTGGTGGTATAGATGGAGGTCCATAGCAGAACAGCTAGAGAAGACCTAGCCCAAACTCTGGTGGTATAGATGGAGGTCCATAGCAGAACAGCTAGAGAAGACCTAGCCCAAACTCTGGTGGTATAGATGGAGGTCCATAGCAGAACAACTAGAGAAGACCTAGCCCAAACTCTGGTGGTATAGATGGAGGTCCATAGCAGAACAGCTAGAGAAGACCTAGCCCAAACTCTGGTAGTATAGATGGAGGTCCATAGCAGAACAGCTAGAGAAGACCTAGCCCAAACTCTGGTAGTATAGATGGAGGTCCATAGCAGAACAGCTAGAGAAGACCTAGCCCAAACTCTGGTGGTATAGATGGTGGTCCATAGCAGAACAGCTAGAGAAGACCTAGCCCAAACTCTGGTGGTATAGATGGAGGTCCATAGCAGAACAGCTAGAGAAGACCTAGCCCAAACTCTGGTGGTATAGATGGAGGTCCATAGCAGAACAGCTAGAGAAGACCTAGCCCAAACTCTGGTGGTATAGATGGAGGTCCATAGCAGAACAGCTAGAGAAGACCTAGCCCAAACTCTGGTAGTATAGATGGAGGTCCATAGCAGAACAGCTAGAGAAGACCTAGCCCAAACTCTGGTGGTATAGATGGTGGTCCATAGTAGTTCTTGGTTCAAGGACTGGAGCAACATTGCTTGTTGTAAAGTCGTTCTAATTGTGGAGGGTACTGTCCACTGTACACACAAGTAAGCACGCACACACACACGCACCTCACACTCCATGCCCCATAGCCTGCAGTTGGGATCATGGTCCTGCCCACTCCTCTGACATACCTTGGAGATACAGACACACACATTAATCACACCTGAACTGCCCCAGAGTCATGACTCATACTGACCCAACAGTCCTGTCCTGTCTACTACAACAACCCACTACTATAGAGTTACAATACATCTCCCTGGACCCAACAGTCCTGTCCTGTCTACTACAACAACCAACTACTATAGAGTTACAATACAACTACATGGACCCAACAGTCCTGTCCTGTCTACTACAACAACCCACTACTATAGAGTTACAATACAACTACCTGGACCCAACAGCCCTGTCCTGTACACTACAACCCACTACTATAGAGTTACAATACATCTCCCTGTACCCAACAGTCCTGTCCTGTACACTACAACAACCCACTACTATAGAGTTACAATACATCTCCCTGGACCTCACAGTCCTGTCCTGTCTACTACAACACCCCACTACTATAGAGTTACAATACATCTCCCTGGACCCAACAGTCCTGTCCTGTCTACTACAACAACCCACTACTATAGAGTTACAATACATCTCCCTGGACCCAACAGTCCTGTCCTGTCTACTACAACAACCCACTACTATAGAGTTACAATACATCTCCATGGACCCACTGGGCAGGTACTTAGATTTAGTTTATTCATCTCATCCCTCTCTCATTTCAGATATATGTCAGACTCTGTTTGGATAAACACATTGATAAAAAAAGAGAAGCTTTTGAAAAACATCAGTGGTGTGTCTGTGTTCACATCATCTCCTTACGCCTACAGTCCTGAATAACCGGACATCTGGCTCCCTAAAGTTTGAGGAATTGATCCTCTGGCAGGGCGATTGATCTCTCTGGGATTAGAACACGGGCTACAGGGGCTGAGGAGAAATAGGTCGGGAACCTCTCTGTGTTTTCTCTCTCTTTTCTTTTGTTTGGGAATCGATGCCCTCACTCCAGGAGAAAGATTACCATGACAGGTCATGTGAGGTGCCCAGTGTCGATGAGAGAGAGAGAGAGAGAGAGAGAGGGGGGGGGAGAGAGAGAGAGAGAGAGAAAGGGAGAGAGAGAGAGAGAGAGAGAGAGAGAGAGAGAGAGAGAGAGAGAGAGAGAGAGAGAGAGAGAGAGAGAGAGAGAGAATGAATGTGATTTGTTGCATTCCAAATCAAAGGCACTTCTCACAGAAATCGCAGCATGGAAAGTCCATTATTTCCAATGACTGAATCCCAGCCTCAGTCTATTGACTAGTAGAGGGTGTGTAAGGTCTAATTCAGAGTCCCAAGGCACAGAGCCACGATAGTCCAACGTTCCATTTTGACATACTGTCGCTTCACAGCTCTGAGACCACCGTCCGCGGGCGACGCACAGACAGACAGCGGACCTCCCCAACATACACAACCTATGCGGCAGTGCGTACTCTATTAATTTGAACATCGCGGCAGTTGGAGAAATTGCTGGAGCAGCGCTGAGAATTCCAAAAGCATGAAAGCCAACAGTCCAGTATTCTAAACAGTGCTGTGCAGATGCGTTTTGGACTCTGATAAGCGCTTCAGGTGTGAATAGAATGGTGTCACAGAGACATAGGGTGCAATATGACTTAGAAAAACTAACAGCTATTGTTTTCTTGAAATATGACATGCATCTATCGAAAAGTTCACATGTGTGTTCTAACTTCAACTGAAGCCCTTTTGGTCCGTTCTTTTCCCCCATGAGAGAAACAGAAATATGTCTGAATACATTGTAGAATAAGTTCATGTTCTGTTGTGCTCTGATGCTCCTGGCAGAGACATGCAGCTTGAACACAAATCACTCTCACTAAACACAAATAGTCATAAATAACATAATTTCTATTATAGCATCTTGAACGTCTCTTTCAGGGACCCTGTCCAGAGAAACAGAGACGTTTATGTCCAGGTGAGAGAGAGGAGAGAGAGAGAGAGAGAGAGAGAGAGAGAGAGAGAGAGAGAGAGAGAGAGAGAGAGTGTGTATGTTAAAATACAGAGGTATGGTCCAAACAGAACAGAGTGATAAAGCTCAGCATGGTTAAGCCTGATGAATTAATAACATAGAGCCAGATGGTTCCCAGGGGCCTAGTGGAGCACGGCAGCATGGAGAGGAGAGCACCAGGACATACACACACACCAGATAACACACACACACGGCCAATAACACACTGATAACACACACACACACCTCCAATAACACACTGTTAACACACACACACAGCCAATAACACACTGATAACACACACACACACGGCCAATAACACACTGTTAACACACACACACGGCCAATAACACACCATTAACACACACACACGGCCAATAACACACCATTAACACACACACACGGCCAATAACACACCATTAACACACACACACGGCCAATAACACACTGATAACACACACACACTCCGCCAATAACACACTGTTAACACACACACACACACGGCCAATAACACACTGATAACACACTGAGATATAACACATCCAGCCTCATACTAAATAGAAATTACATTCCTGGTTTTCTTCATGTTCTCAAAAATAAGATTTCAATGGAACATGGTCTGACTGTCCTTCCATGTCCCTGAATGAATTGGTCTTGATTGCAATGTCTTAATGTACTTCAATTGAAGATAATTATCCAAGTAATGATAATAAACCTTGAGATTAATTCAAAAGATTATATTTAGCATTATGGAACTTATAAACATTTCCAGCAATTTCTGAGTTTCTCAACTTGATTGAAATACATGCACTCACCAGGTAACACACATGCTTTAGTTGAACCAACTCAAAACTTTGACAGTGTAAAAGCACAAACACGTTACTAGGCCTGATTTGACTGTAGGCTACATGATGCTATTGCCTCTTTAAACACTGATCTGAAGTCATTTCTAACCATTCACCATCTTAACGGTTCAGGTTTAGGATTAGGTTAGGGTAAACTGATCCTAGGTCTGTGTAAAGAATTAACCTCTACCTATATGTCAGACCAGCCTGGCCAGCTGGGCTGCAGTCAGAGCAGTGGTCCATGGGACTTCCTCTAAGGCTAGAGGAACCTGGTTGGTTCCACCAGTTTACTGCTGGGGCTATACTGCCCCCCAGTGCCCAGACAGAGAATGACACCCACCACCATGGGTAACACAGCAGTATCCTAGTGGGCTACAAGTATCAGAAGTGACTAAAGTTTGCAGTTGATGACAGTGGTTAGGTAAACAAAACCAAAGTGTGGATTGCATTCTGTCCTTATCTACCCTGCTTACAAAGAACAAAACATATAACTGTTTTTAATTTGGGTGAATTATCCCTTTAAACTTTAAAGACGGAAAGTTAAGATACAACTCTACCTGAAGGACCTCTACTGTACATTCCACTCCCTTACTGGTTTACTGAACAACAGCCAACTGTCATCCACATTCAGAGAGAGAGAGAATAGAGAGGGATAGAGGGTGTCTGATCCAACTGTCATCCACATTCAGAGAGAGAGAATAGAGAGAGAGAGAATAGAGAGGACAGAGGGGTGTCTGATCCAACTGTCATCCACACTTCAGAAAGAGAGAGAGAATAGAGAGGACAGAGGGGTGTCTGATCCAACTGTCATCCACATTCAGAGAGAGAATAGAGAGGACAGAGGGGTGTCTGATCCAACTGTCATCCACATTCAGAGAGAGAATAGAGAATAGAGAGGATAGAGGGGGTGTCTGATCCAACTGTCATCCACATTCAGAGAGAGAGAGAATAGAGAGGACAGAGGGGTGTCTGATCCAACTGTCATCCACATTCAGAGAGAGAGAATAGAGAGGATAGAGGGGTGTCTGATCCAACCATACATTCAACAATAACAATAGCCATATAGTAGAGTACATGTGCAGGTTGATTGGTCTGTCAGACACTGTCCCTCAACTTATGGCAGGCAGCAATGTAGTGCGCTGCCAACACACAGCTCTCTGCGTCCTCCCCAACAGGACGGGTAGCCTATCCTCATCAGAGAGGTCTTTGAAACCTTGAATAAGGGTTTCAAATTTGGGGAAATGACACACTCTAATTGTTTTATATTTTTGACATTTTATCAGGAAATGCAGCTCCGTCTCAGGTTCTGCTGTGCTGCAGCGGTTTCACAGCCTTTCCTCTACAGGGAGCCAGGTTTTCCTGTGTCTACCTTTCTCAATGGCAAGGCTGTGCTCACTGAGCCTGTACTTTGTCAAGGTTTTTCTAAGGTTTTGATCAGTAACCATGGTCAAATATTTAGCCATGGTGTACTGTCGATTTAGGGCCAGATAGCACTGCACTCACTCACCACCACCCACCACCACCACTCACTCACTCACTCACTCACTCACCCACTCACTCACTCACTCACCACTCACCCACCACCACTCACCACCACCACTCACTCACTCACTCACTCACTATCTCTCTCCACCAGAAATAAAACAGAGACTAAGTATAGAGGAAGGGGGAGAGGGGGAACTAAAATAGAAAGGCTAAGGTGGGATGCAGATGGAGAAAATAAATAGGATTACTGTTTTTTATATCTTTTATTTTTACATTCAATCTTATTTTTTATTGTTTTGTTTTTGATGCTGCTGCAGATTGGGTCAGGGGGGATAATGTGTCAGAGGGTTGAGGAGAGGGAAGACAATCGCTGTGGGGGAAAGCTGATTTTCCGACAGACACGACTGATGACAGGGAATGTGGCGGATTGGGATGTTTGGAAGCGTGATGGGATCTGGAGGGAACCTGAACACAGCTATGATGAAGGAACACACAGAACATTCCCTGACATTCCCACTTTTCCCACTTTCCTTGTTTTTCTTTCCCACCATCTGCAGTATATCACCATGTGCAGTCTATCTCCTCCTCTTGTCTCTCTCATATACCTTGAGTTACAAGCCAGACAAAGAAACCTTGGGATGAACCAGACTCGAGATAAGGGACCTTACATCTTTAAGCTCCAGGATAAAGTGCTGATAACTCTACATCACATCCTGCAGCTCCAGGATAAAGTGCTGATAACTCTACATCACATCCTGTAGCTCCAGGATAAAGTGCTGATAACTCTACATCACATCCTGTAGCTCCAGGATAAAGTGCTGATAACTCTACATCACATCCTGTAGCTCCAGGATAAAGTGCTGATAACTCTACATCACATCCTGTAGCTCCAGGATAAAGTGCTGATAACTCTACATCACATCCTGTAGCTCCAGGATAAAGTGCTGATAACTCTACATCACATCCTGTAGCTAACTGTTTTTAATTTGGGTGAATTATCCCTTTAAACTTTAAAGACGGAAAGTTAAGATACAACTCTACCTGAAGGACCTCTACTGTACATTCCACTCCCTTACTGGTTTACTGAACAACAGCCAACTGTCATCCACATTCAGAGAGAGAGAGAGAATAGAGAGGATAGAGGTGTCTGATCCAACTGTCATCCACATACAGAAAGAGAGAGAGAATAGAGAGGACAGAGGGGTGTCTGATCCAACTGTCATCCACATTCAGAGAGAGAGAGAATAGAGAGGACAGAGGGGTGTCTGATCCAACTGTCATCCACATTCAGAGAGAGAATAGAGAATAGAGAGGATAGAGGGGTGTCTGATCCAACTGTCATCCACATTCAGAGAGAGAGAGAATAGAGAGGATAGTGGGGTGTCTGATCCAACTGTCATCCACATTCAGAGAGAGAATAGAGAATAGAGAGGATAGAGGGGTGTCTGATCCAACTGTCATCCACATTCAGAGAGAGAGAGAATAGAGAGGACAGAGGGGTGTCTGATCCAACTGTAATCCACATTCAGAGAGAGAGAGAATAGAGAGGACAGAGGGTGTCTGATCCAACTGTCATCCACATTCAGAGAGAGAGAATAGAGAAAAGAGAGGACAGAGGGGTGTCTGATCCAACTGTCATCCACATTCAGAGAGAGAGAGAATAGAGAGGACAGAGGGGTGTCTGATCCAACTGTCATCCACATTCAGAGAGAGAGAGAATAGAGAGGGATAGAGGGGTGTCTGATCCAACTGTCATCCACATTCAGAGAGAGAATAGAGAATAGAGAGGATAGAGGGGTGTCTGATCCAACTGTCATCCACATTCAGAGAGAGAGAGAATAGAGAGGACAGAGGGTGTCTGATCCAACTGTCATCCACATTCAGAGAGAGAGAGAATAGAGAGGACAGAGGGGTGTCTGATCCAACTGTCATCCACATTCAGAGAGAGAGAAATAGAGAGGACAGAGGGGTGTCTGATCCAACTGTCATCCACATTCAGAGAGAATAGAGAGGACAGAGGGGTGTCTGATCCAACTGTCATCCACATTCAGAGAGAGAGAAGAATAGAGAGGATAGAGGGTGTCTGATCCAACTGTCATCCACATTCAGAGAGAGAGAATAGAGAATAGAGAGGACAGAGGGGTGTCTGATCCAACTGTCATCCACATTCAGAGAGAGAGAAGAATAGAGAGGACAGAGAGGTGTCTGATCCAACTGTCATCCACATTCAGAGAGAGAATAGAGAATAGAGAGGATAGAGGGGTGTCTGATCCAACTGTCATCCACATTCAGAGAGAGAGAGAGAATAGAGAGGACAGAGGGGTGTCTGATCCAACTGTCATCCACATTCAGAGAGAGAGAGAGAATAGAGAGGACAGAGGGGTGTCTGATCCAACTGTCATCCACATTCAGAGAGAGAGAAATAGAGAGGACAGAGGGGTGTCTGATCCAACTGTCATCCACATTCAGAGAGAGAGAGAATAGAGAGGACAGAGGGGTGTCTGATCCAACTGTCATCCACATTCAGAGAGAGAGAGAATAGAGAGGACAGAGGGTGTCTGATCCAACTGTCATCCACATTCAGAGAGAGAGAATAGAGAAAAGAGAGGACAGATGGGTGTCTGATCCAACTGTCATCCACATTCAGAGAGAGAGAATAGAGAATAGAGAGGACAGAGAGTTGTCTGATCCAACTGTCATCGACATTCAGAGAGAGAGAGAATAGAGAGGACAGAGAGGTGTCTGATCCAACTGTCATCCACATTCAGAGAGAGAGAGAGAGAGAGAGAGAGAGAGAGAGAATAGAGAGGACAGAGGGGTGTCTGATCCAACTGTCATCCACATTCAGAAAGAGAGAATAGAGAAAAGAGACAACAGAGGGGTGTCTGATCAAGCTGTCATCCACATTCAGAGAGAGAGAATAGAGAGGACAGAGGGTGTCTGATCCAACTGTCATCCACATTCAGAGAGAGAGAATAGAGAAAAGAGAGGACAGAGGGGTGTCTGATCCAACTGTCATCCACATTCAGAGAGAGAGAATAGAGAATAGAGAGGACAGAGAGTTGTCTGATCCAACTGTCATCGACATTCAGAGAGAGAGAGAATAGAGAGGACAGAGAGGTGTCTGATCCAACTGTCATCCACATTCAGAGAGAGAGAGAGAAAGAGAGAGAGAGAGAGAGAGAGAGAGAGAGAGAGAGAATAGAGAGGACAGAGGGGTGTCTGATCCAACTGTCATCCACATTCAGAAAGAGAGAATAGAGAAAAGAGACAACAGAGGGGTGTCTGATCAAGCTGTCATCCACATTCAGAGAGAGAGAGAGAATAGAGAAAAGAGACGACAGAGGGGTGTCTGATCAAACTGTCATCCACATTCCTCAAGCCCAGGTAAAACTCATCAAGGTGTCTGTCCAATACACACACCGCTACTTGCTTATACAGGGTCAGATGTTCTTGCATCCCGCTAATGGTTAAGGTTAGATTTGAGGATAGGGTAATCTGATCCTAGATCTGCTGTACCTTGAGCGTTCAAATGATACCTGGGACTAGGAAGACTAAGACTCCAGTTTTAACCAGTTTGGTTAGAGATGTTAAGTGATGATGGATCCTGTGTACAAGAGAGAGGATCTTTCCACTGCGTGCTGTGATGAGACGATGTCTGGTTTTGTAACAGTCTCTCTCTCTCTCTCTCTCTCTCTCTGTCACACTCTGTCACGCCCTGTCACGCCCTGACTGTAGAGAGCCTTTTTATTTCTCTATTTTGGTTAGGTCAGGGTGTGATTTGGGTGGGCATTCTAGATTATTTATTTCTATGTTTTCGTATTTCTATGTTGGCCTGATATGGTTCCCAATCAGAGGCAGCTGTCTTTCGTTGTCTCTGATTGGGGATCATATTTAGCAGCCTTTTCCCAAGTGCTGATAACTCTACATCACATCCTGTAGCTCCAGGATAAAGTGCTGATAACTCTACATCACATCCTGTAGCTCCAGGATAAAGTGCTGATAACTCTACATCACATCCTGTAGCTCCAGGATAAAGTGCTGATAACTCTACATCACATCCTGTAGCTCCAGGATAAAGTGCTGATAACTCTACATCACATCCTGTAGCTCCAGGATAAAGTGCTGATAACTCACATCACATCCTGTAGCTAACTGTTTTTAATTTGGGTGAATTATCCCTTTAAACTTTAAAGACGGAAAGTTAAGATACAACTCTACCTGAAGGACCTCTACTGTACATTCCACTCCCTTACTGGTTTACTGAACAACAGCCAACTGTCATCCACATTCAGAGAGAGAGAGAATAGAGAGGATAGAGGGTGTCTGATCCAACTGTCATCCACATTCAGAGAGAGAGAATAGAGAGAGAGAATAGAGAGGATAGAGGGGTGTCTGATCCAACTGTCATCCACATTCAGAGAGAGAGAATAGAGAGAGAGAGAATAGAGAGGACAGAGGGGTGTCTGATCCAACTGTCATCCACATTCAGAAAGAGAGAGAGAATAGAGAGGACAGAGGGGTGTCTGATGCAACTGTCATCCACATTCAGAGAGAGAGAGAATAGAGAGGACAGAGGGGTGTCTGATCCAACTGTCATCCACATTCAGAGAGAGAATAGAGAATAGAGAGGATAGAGGGGTGTCTGATCCAACTGTCATCCACATTCAGAGAGAGAGAGAATAGAGAGGACAGAGGGGTGTCTGATCCAACTGTCATCCACATTCAGAGAGAGAGAGAATAGAGAGGAAAGAGGGGTGTCTGATCCAACTGTCATCCACATTCAGAGAGAGGATAGAGAATAGAGAGGATAGAGGGGTGTCTGATCCAACTGTCATCCACATTCAGAGAGAGAGAGAATAGAGAGGACAGAGGGGTGTCTGATCCAACTGTCATCCACATTCAGAGAGAGAGAGAATAGAGAGGACAGAGGGTGTCTGATCCAACTGTCATCCACATTCAGAGAGAGAGAATAGAGAAAAGAGAGGACAGAGGGGTGTCTGATCCAACTGTCATCCACATTCAGAGAGAGAGAGAATAGAGAGGACAGAGGGGTGTCTGATCCAACTGTCATCCACATTCAGAGAGAGAGAGAATAGAGAGGATAGTGGGGTGTCTGATCCAACTGTCATCCACATTCAGAGAGAGAATAGAGAATAGAGAGGATAGAGGGGTGTCTGATCCAACTGTCATCCACATTCAGAGAGAGAGAATAGAGAGAAATAGAGAGGACAGAGGGGTGTCTGATCCAACTGTCATCCACATTCAGAGAGAGAGAGAATAGAGAGGATAGAGGGGTGTCTGATCCAACTGTCATCCACATTCAGAGAGAGAGAGAATAGAGAGGACAGAGGGTGTCTGATCCAACTGTCATCCACATTCAGAGAGAGAGAATAGAGAAAAGAGAGGACAGAGGGGTGTCTGATCCAACTGTCATCCACATTCAGAGAGAGAGAGAATAGAGAGGACAGAGGGGTGTCTGATCCAACTGTCATCCACATTCAGAGAGAGAGAGAGAATAGAGAGGACAGAGGGGTGTCTGATCCAACTGTCATCCACATTCAGAGAGAGAGAGAATAGAGAGGACAGAGGGGTGTCTGATCCAACTGTCATCCACATTCAGAGAGAGAGAGGACAGAGGGGTGTCTGATCCAACTGTCATCCACATTCAGAGAGAGAGAGAATAGAGAGGACAGAGGGTGTCTGATCCAACTGTCATCCACATTCAGAGAGAGAGAATAGAGAAAAGAGAGGACAGAGGGGTGTCTGATCCAACTGTCATCCACATTCAGAGAGAGAGAGGAATAGAGAATAGAGAGGACAGAGAGTTGTCTGATCCAACTGTCATCGACATTCAGAGAGAGAGAATAGAGAGGACAGAGAGGTGTCTGATCCAACTGTCATCCACATTCAGAGAGAGAGAGAGAGAGAGAGAGAGAAATAGAGAGGACAGAGGGGTGTCTGATCCAACTGTCATCCACATTCAGAAAGAGAGAATAGAGAAAAGAGACAACAGAGGGGTGTCTGATCAAGCTGTCATCCACATTCAGAGAGAGAGAATAGAGAGGACAGAGGGTGTCTGATCCAACTGTCATCCACATTCAGAGAGAGAGAATAGAGAAAAGAGAGGACAGAGGGGTGTCTGATCCAACTGTCATCCACATTCAGAGAGAGAGAATAGAGAATAGAGAGGACAGAGAGTTGTCTGATCCAACTGTCATCGACATTCAGAGAGAGAGAGAATAGAGAGGACAGAGAGGTGTCTGATCCAACTGTCATCCACATTCAGAGAGAGAGAGAGAAAGAGAGAGAGAGAGAGAGAGAGAGAGAGAGAGAGAGAGAATAGAGAGGGACAGAGGGGTGTCTGATCCAACTGTCATCCACATTCAGAAAGAGAGAATAGAGAAAAGAGACAACAGAGGGGGTGTCTGATCAAGCTGTCATCCACATTCAGAGAGAGAGAGAGAATAGAGAAAAGAGACGACAGAGGGGTGTCTGATCAAACTGTCATCCACATTCCTCAAGCCCAGGTAAAACTCATCAAGGTGTCTGTCCAATACACACACCGCTACTTGCTTATACAGGGTCAGATGTTCTTGCATCCCGCTAATGGTTAAGGTTAGATTTGAGGATAGGGTAATCTGATCCTAGATCTGCTGTACCTTGAGCGTTCAAATGATACCTGGGACTAGGAAGACTAAGACTCCAGTTTTAACCAGTTTGGTTAGAGATGTTAAGTGATGATGGATCCTGTGTACAAGAGAGAGGATCTTTCCACTGCGTGCTGTGATGAGACGATGTCTGGTTTTGTAACAGTCTCTCTCTCTCTCTCTCTCTCTCTCTCTCTGTCACACTCTGTCACGCCCTGTCACGCCCTGACTGTAGAGAGCCTTTTTATTTCTCTATTTTGGTTAGGTCAGGGTGTGATTTGGGTGGGCATTCTAGATTATTTATTTCTATGTTTTCGTATTTCTATGTTGGCCTGATATGGTTCCCAATCAGAGGCAGCTGTCTTTCGTTGTCTCTGATTGGGGATCATATTTAGGCAGCCTTTTCCCAAGTGCTGATAACTCTACATCACATCCTGTAGCTCCAGGATAAAGTGCTGATAACTCTACATCACATCCTGTAGCTCCAGGATAAAGTGCTGATAACTCTACATCACATCCTGTAGCTCCAGGATAAAGTGCTGATAACTCTACATCACATCCTGTAGCTCCAGGATAAAGTGCTGATAACTCTACATCACATCCTGTACGATAAAGTGCTGATAACTCTACATCACATCCTGTAGCTAACTGTTTTTAATTTGGGTGAATTATCCCTTTAAACTTTAAAGACGGAAAGTTAAGATACAACTCTACCTGAAGTACCTCTACTGTACATTCCACTCCCTTACTGGTTTACTGAACAACAGCCAACTGTCATCCACATTCAGAGAGAGAGAGAATAGAGAGGATAGAGGGTGTCTGATCCAACTGTCATCCACATTCAGAAAGAGAGAGAATAGAGAATAGAGAGGACAGGGGGGTGTCTGATCCAACTGTCATCCACATTCAGAGAGAGAGAGAATAGAGAGGACAGGGTGGTGTCTGATCCAACTGTCATCCACATTCAGAGAGAGAGAGAATAGAGAGGACAGGGTGGTGTCTGATCCAACTGTCATCCACATTCAGAGAGAGAGAGAATAGAGAGGACAGGGGGGTGTCTGATCCAACTGTCATCCACATTCAGAGAGAGAGAGAGAGAGAGAATAGAGAGGACAGGGGGGTGTCTGATCCAACTGTCATCCACATTCAGAGAGAGAGAGAATAGAGAGAACAGAGGGGTGTCTGATCCAACTGTCATCCACATTCAGAGAGAGAGAGAATAGAGAGAATAGAGGGGTGTCTGATCCAACTGTCATCCACATTCAGAGAGAGAGAGATAGAGAATAGAGAGGACAGGGGGTGTCTGATCCAACTGTCATCCACATTCAGAGAGAGAGAGAGAATAGAGAGGATAGAGGGGTGTCTGATCCAACTGTCATCCACATTCAGAGAGAGAGAGAGAATAGAGAGGATAGAGGGGTGTCTGATCCAACTGTCATCCACATTCAGAGAGAGAGAAGAGAATAGAGAGGACAGAGGGGTGTCTGATCCAACTGTCATCCACATTCAGAGAGAGAGAATAGAGAGGACAGGGGGTGTCTGATCCAACTGTCATCCACATTCAGAGAGAGAGAATAGAGAGGACAGGGGGGTGTCTGATCCAACTGTCATCCACATTCAGAGAGAGAGAGAATAGAGAGGATAGAGGGGTGTCTGATCCAACTGTCATCCACATTCAGAGAGAGAGAATAGAGAGGACAGGGGGGTGTCTGATCCAACTGTCATCCACATTCAGAGAGAGAGAGATAGAGAATAGAGAGGATAGAGGGGTGTCTGATCCAACTGACATCCACATTCAGAGAGAGAGAGAGAGAGAGAATAGAGAGGATAGAGGGGTGTCTGATCCAACTGTCATCCACATTCAGAGAGAGAGAGAGAATAGAGAGGACAGGGGGGTGTCTGATCCAACTGTCATCCACATTCAGAGAGAGAGAGAATAGAGAGGACAGGGTGGTGTCTGATCCAACTGTCATCCACATTCAGAGAGAGAGAGAATAGAGAGGACAGGGTGGTGTCTGATCCAACTGTCATCCACATTCAGAGAGAGAGAGAATAGAGAATAGAGAGGACAGGGGGGTGTCTGATCCAACTGTCATCCACATTCAGAGAGAGAGAGAATAGAGAGGACAGGGGGGTGTCTGATCCAACTGTCATCCACATTCAGAGAGAGAGAGAATAGAGAGGATAGAGGGGTGTCTGATCCAACTGTCATCCACATTCAGAGAGAGAGAGATAGAGAATAGAGAGGATAGAGGGGTGTCTGATCCAACTGTCATCCATATTCAGAGAGAGAGAGGGAGAATAGAGAGGATAGAGGGGTGTCTGATCCAACTGTCATCCACATTCAGAGAGAGAGAGAATAGAGAGGACAGAGGGTGTCTGATCCAACTGTCATCCACATTCAGAGAGAGAGAATAGAGAAAGATAGAGGGGTGTCTGATCCAACTGTCATCCACATTCAGAGAGAGAGAGAATAGAGAGGACAGAGGGGTGTCTGATCCAACTGTCATCCACATTCAGAGAGAGAGAGAGAATAGAGAGGATAGAGGGGTGTCTGATCCAACTGTCATCCACATTCAGAGAGAGAATGAGAATAGAGAGGATAGAGGGGTGTCTGATCCAACTGTCATCCACATTCAGAGAGAGAGAGAATAGAGAGGACAGAGGGGTGTCTGATCCAACTGTCATCCACATTCAGAGAGAGAGAGAATAGAGAGGAGAGAGGGGTGTCTGATCCAACTGTCATCCACATTCAGAGAGAAGAGAATAGAGAGGACAGGGGGTGTCTGATCCAACTGTCATCCACATTCAGAGAGAGAGAGATAATAGAGAGGATAGAGGGGTGTCTGATCCAACTGTCATCCACATTCAGAGAGAGAGATAGAGAATAGAGAGGACAGGGGGTGTCTGATCCAACTGTCATCCACATTCAGAGAGAGAGAATAGAGAATAGAGAGGACAGGGGGGTGTCTGATCCAACTGTCATCCACATTCAGAGAGAATAGAGAAAAGAGAGGACAGAGGGGTGTCTGATCCAACTGTCATCCACATTCAGAGAGAGAGAGAAAAGAGAGGACAGAGGGGTGTCTGATCCAACTGTCATCCACATTCAGAGAGAGAGAGAGATAGAGAGGACAGAGGGGTGTCTGATCCAACTGTCATCCACATTCAGAGAGAGAGAGAAAAGAGAGGACAGAGGGGTGTCTGATCCAACTGTCATCCACATTCAGAGAGAGAGAGAGAATAGAGAGGATAGGGGGGTGTCTGATCCAACTGTCATCCACATTCAGAGAGAGAGAGAAAAGAGAGGACAGAGGGGTGTCTGATCCAACTGTCATCCACATTCAGAGAGAGAGAGAGAGAGAGAATAGAGAGGACAGGGGGGTGTCTGATCCAACTGTCATCCACATTCAGAGAGAGAGAGAATAGAGAGGATAGGGGGGTGTCTGATCCAACTGCCATCCACATTCAGAGAGAGAGAGAATAGAGAGGATAGAGGGGTGTCTGATCCAACTGTCATCCACATTCAGAGAGAGAGAGAATAGAGAATAGAGAGGATAGAGGGGTGTCTGATCCAACTGTCATCCACATTCAGAGAGAGAGAGAGAATAGAGAGGACAGGGGGGTGTCTGATCCAACTGACATCCACATTCAGAGAGAGAGAGAGAATAGAGAGGATAGAGGGGTGTCTGATCCAACTGACATCCACATTCAGAGAGAGAGAGAGAATAGAGAGGATAGAGGGGTGTCTGATCCAACTGACATCCACATTCAGAGAGAGAGAGAATAGAGAGGATAGAGGGGTGTCTGATCCAACTGACATCCACATTCCTCAAGCCCAGGTAAAACTCATCAAGGTGTCTTTCCAATACTCACACCCCTGCTTGCTTATACAGGGTCAGATGTTCTTGCATCCCGCTAATGGTTAAGGTTAGATTTGAGGATAGGGTAATCTGATCCTAGATCTGCTGTACCTTGAGCGTTCAAATGATACCTGGGACTAGGAAGACTAAGACTTCAGTTTTAACCAGTTTGGTTAGAGACGTTAAGTGATGATGGATGCTGTGTAAAAGAGAGATGATCTTTCCACTGCGTGCTGTGATGAGACGATGTCTGGTTTTGTAACAGTCTCTCTCTCTCTCTCTCTCTCTCTCTCTCTCTCTGTCACACTCTGTCACGTTCCCTGTCACACCCTGACTGTAGAGAGTACTTTTATTTCTCTATTTTGGTTAGGTCAGGTTGTGATTTGGGTGGGCATTCTAGATTACTTATTTCTATGTTTTCGTATTTCTATGTTGGCCTGATATGGTTCCCAATCAGAGGCAGCTGTCTTTCGTTGTCTCTGATTGGGGATCATATTTAGGCAGCCTTTTCCACTGGGGTTTTTGTGGGATCTTGTTTTTGTATAGTTACTTTGTAGTCTGCAGAACTTCACGTACATTTTGTATTTTTTCTTTGTTTTTGTTCGGTGTTCATCACAAAAGTAAGATGTACAGTTACCATGCTGCACCTTGGTCTCCTTCTTACGACGAGCTTAAACACTCACTCACTCACTCACTCAATTCAATTCAATTCGCTTTATTGGCATGACGTAACAATGTACATATTGCCAAAGCTTATTTGGGATATTTACAATATAAAAATAAATAAAAATGAGAATCAAAATTGTCAACGGGACAACAGTAACAACAATAACCAAGGGTCAGAATAACCATACATTCAACAATAACAATAGCCATATAGTAGAGTACATGTGCAGGTTGATTGGTCTGTCAGACACTGTCCCTCAACTTATGGCAGGCAGCAATGTAGTGCGCTGCCAACAACTAGCTCTCTGCGTCCTCCCCAACAGGACGGGTAGCCTATCCTCATCAGAGAGGTCTTTGAAACCTTGAATAGGGTTTCAAATTTGGGGAAACACACACTCTAATTGTTTTATATTTTTGACATGTTATCAGGAAATGCAGCTCCGTCTCAGGTTCTGCTGTGCTGCAGCGGTTTCACAGCTCTTTCCTCTACAGGGAGCCAGGTTTTCCTGTGTCTACCTTTCTCAATGGCAAGGCTGTTGCTCACTGAGCCTGTACTTTGTCAAGGTTTTTCTAAGGTTTTGATCAGTAACCATGGTCAAATATTTTGCCATGGTGTACTGTCGATTTAGGGCCAGATAGCACTGCACTCACTCACTCACACTCACCACCACTTACCACCACCACCACCACACCACTCACCACTCACCACCACTACCACCACCACTCACTATCATCTCTCCACCAGAAATAAAACAGAGACTAAGTATAGAGGAAGGGGGAGAGGGGAACTAAAGTAGAAAGGCTAAGGTGGGATGCGATGGAGAAAATAAATAGGATTACTGTTTTTTATATCTTTTATTTTTACATTCAATCTTATTTTTTTATTGTTTTGTTTTTGATGCTGCTTGCAGATTGGGTCAGGGGGGATAATGTGTCAGAGGGTTGAGGAGAGGGAAGACAATCGCTGTGGGGGAAAGCTTGATTTTCCGACAGACACGACTGATGACAGGGGAATGTGGGGATTGGGATGTTTGGAAGCGTGATGGGATCTGGAGGAACCTGAACACAGCTATGATGAAGGAACACACAGAACATTCCCTCATCCACATTCAGAGAGAGAGAGAGAATAGAGAGGACAGAGGGGTGTCTGATCCAACTGTCATCCACCTTCAGAGAGAAAGAGAATAGAGAGGACAGAGGGTGTCTGAATCCAACTGTCATCCACATTCAGAGAGAGAGAGAATAGAGAGGACAGAGGGGTGTCTGATCCAACTGTCATCCACATTCAGAGAGAGAGAATAGAGAGGACAGAGGGTGTCTGATCCAACTGTCATCCACATTCAGAGAGAGAGAATAGAGAAAAGAGAGGACAGAGGGGTGTCTGATCAGCAACTGTCATCCACATTCAGAGAGAGAGAATAGAGAATAGAGAGGACAGAGAGTTGTCTGATCCAACTGTCATCGACATTCAGAGAGAGAGAGAATAGAGAGGACAGGAGAGGTGTCTGATCCAACTGTCATCCACATTCAGAGAGAGAAAGAGAAAGAGAGAGAGAGAGAGAGAGAGAGAGAGAGAGAGAGAGAGAGAGAGAGAGAGAGAGTAGAGAGAGACAGAGGGGTAGTCTGATCCAACTGTCATCCACATTCAGAAAGAGAGAATAGAGAAATGAGACAACAGAGGGGGTGTCTGATCAAACTGTCATCCACATTCCTCAAGCCCAGGTAAAACTCATCAAGGTGTCTGTCCAATACACACACCGCTACTTGCTTATACAGGGTCAGATGTTCTTGCATCCCGCTAATGGTTAAGGTTAGATTTGAGGATAGGGTAATCTGATCCTAGATCTGCTGTACCTTGAGCGTTCAAATGATACCTGGGACTAGGAAGACTAAGACTCCAGTTTTAACCAGTTTGGTTAGAGATGTTAAGTGATGATGGATCCTGTGTACAAGAGAGAGGATCTTTCCACTGCGTGCTGTGATGAGACGATATCTGGTTTTGTAACAGTCTCTCTCTCTCTCTCTCTCTCTCTCTCTCTGTCACACTCTGTCACGCCCTGTCACGCCTGACTGTAGAGAGCCTTTTTATTTCTCTATTTTGGTTAGGTCAGGGTGTGATTTGGGTGGGCATTCTAGATTACTTATTTCTATGTTTTCGTATTTCTATGTTGGCCTGATATGGTTCCCAATCAGAGGCAGCTGTCTTTCGTTGTCTCTGATTGGGGATCATATTTAGGCAGCCTTTTCCCACTGGGTTTTTGTGGGATCTTGTTTTTGTATAGTTACTTTGTAGTCTGCAGAACTTTACGTACATTTTGTATTTTTTTCTTTGTTTTGTTCGGTGTTCATCTATTAAAAGTAAGATGTACAGTTACTCATGCTGCACCTTGGTCTCCTTCTTACGACGAGCGTAACACACTCACTCACTCACTCAATTCAATTCAATTCGCTTTATTGGCATGACGTAACAATGTACATATTGCCAAAGCTTATTTGGGATATTTACAATATAAAAATAAATAAAAATGAGAATCAAAATTGTCAACGGGACAACAGTAACAACAATAACCAAGGGGTCAGAATAACCATACATTCAACAATAACAATAGCCATATAGTAGAGTACATGTGCAGGTTGATTGGTCTGTCAGACACTGTCCCTCAACTTATGGCAGGCAATGTAGTGCGCTGCCAACACACAGCTCTCTGCGTCCTCCCCCAACAGGACGGGTAGCCTATCCTCATCAGAGAGGTCTTTGAAACCTTGAATAAGGGTTTCAAATTTGGGGAAATGACACACTCTAATTGTTTTATATTTTTTACATGTTATCAGGAAATGCAGCTCCGTCTCAGGTTCTGCTGTGCTGCAGCGGTTTCACAGCCTTTCCTCTACAGGGAGCCAGGTTTTCCTGTGTCTACCTTTCTCAATGGCAAGGCTGTGCTCACTGAGCCTGTACTTTGTCAAGGTTTTTCTAAGGTTTTGATCAGTAACCATGGTCAAATATTTAGCCATGGTGTACTGTCGATTTAGGGCCAGATAAGCACTGCACTCACTCACTCACTCACTCACTCACTCACTCACTCACCACTCACTCACCACTCACTCCCCACTCACTCACTCACTCACTCACTCACTCACTCACTCACTCACTCACTATCTCTCTCCACCAGAAATAAAACAGAGACTAAGTATAGAGGAAGGGGAGAGGGGGAACTAAAATAGAAAGGCTAAGGTGGGATGCAGATGGAGAAAATAAATAGGATTACTGTTTTTATATCTTTTATTTTTACATTCAATCTTATTTTTTATTGTTTTGTTTTTTGATGCTGCTGCAGATTGGGTCAGGGGGATAATGTGTCAGAGGGTTGAGAGAGGGAAGACAATCGCTGTGGGGAAAGCTGATTTTCCGACAGACACGACTGATGACAGGGAATGTGGGGGATTGGGATGTTTGGAAGCCGTGATGGGATCTGGAGGGAACCTGAACACGCTATGATGAAGGAACACACAGAACATTCCCTGACATTCCCACTTTTCCCACTTTCCTTGTTTTTCTTTCCCACCATCTGCAGTATATCACCATCTGCAGTCTATCTCCTCCTCTTGTCTCTCTCATATACCTTGAGTTACAAGCCAGACAAAGAAACCTTGGGATGAACCAGAACTCGAGATAAGGGGACCCTACATCTTTAAGCTCCAGGATAAAGTGCTGATAACTCTACATCACATCCTGTAGCTCCAGGATAAAGTGCTGATAACTCTACATCACATCCTGTAGCTCCAGGATAAAGTGCTGATAACTCTACATCACATCCTGTAGCTCCAGGATAAAGTGCTGATAACTCTACATCACATCCTGTAGCTCCAGGATAAAGTGCTGATAACTCTACATCACATCCTGTAGCTCCAGGATAAAGTGCTGATAACTCTACATTTCCTAACCAGAAAAACCTTCCTCTACAGATTATCTTGGGGGAAATGTTGCTTTGGCAAACAGGGCTGTTTATTTTTGTTAAACAGGGCTTTAATTCTGGGGTTTGTACTAATTAAAATGTAGAAACACAGCTGAGGATGGTGTTTTTGTTAGCGGCTAATTGTGCTTACACCAGGGGAATGAGATGTTTTATGTGTTCACTTTCAAGGGAGAGACCTGTGCACACACATACACACACACACATGTTTCGTTATGGCAGCAGTACCCTGAAACCATCTCACACACACAACACACTGGAGAGAGAGAACAGAGGTAAACACACACACACACACAGGATATCTGTTCCTCCTTAATTTACAGGGTGACTTTTAAACAGTCAGGAGCATAGTATTAATCAGTAGGCAGGCTACTGGGGAATATCAGGTTTCCTTCTATCATGGAAGGATGCTTGTATGATTACCTCTGTGTGTGTGTGTGTGTGTGTGTGTGTGTGTGTGTGTGTGTGTGTGAGTGTGTGAGAGAGAGAGGCTACACTGAGTTGAAGGAAATAAGTGTCTTGTTTACAAACAGTTGTTTTTTAATCTGAGCAGAGGAATTATGGAATTAAGACGAACCGAACACGTGCTCTGTTCTCTTTGTCCATTTTGAGACGCCGTAGCCAGTATGCACTTCCTCAAAATAATCAGATCTAATCTAAGTTAAGATAACTCAAGAAATCTGTCATTAATTTTGATGTTTTTTTGTCGAGATCTTAGTCGCACATTTCTACTCTTATCTAAGATGTTTGGTGCAGTATTTCTCCATGTAAAAATTTGCATGAAAATGAGTCGTCTCTCGTTGACTTTATTTATCCCTACTGTTGACCAATCACCGAACGAAGTGGCATAGACTTCGGCTACCGACTTTGGCTTGCCTCAAGAAAAAATGTAATGAGCCAGAACATCCGGGAAAAAATGTCCTAGGATGACACTCCCAAAAAATTACAACAGATTTGTACCTTGCCTTCTCGCTGGGATTCGAACTTGCAACGGTTTTGATTACAAATCCAACTGTCACGACTTCCGCCGAAGTCGGGTCCTCTCCTTGTTCGGGAGGCACTCGGCGGTCGGCGTCGCCGGTCTTCTAGCCATCGTCGATCCACTTTTCATTTTCCATTTGTTTTGTCTTGTGTTTCCACACACCTGGTTTTAATTCCCTCATTTACTTGTTGTGCATTTAACTCTCTGTTCCCCCCATGTCTTTGTGTGAGATTGTTTATTGTAGTGCTTGTGCACATTCCCCGTGAGCGCACAACGGGTTATTTTGTGCCCATTTATTCTTGTTGCTCTGGATGCCGTTGGTTTTGCTTAATAAATCTCCGGTTATTACCCAGTTCTGCTCTCCTGCGCCTGACTTCTCTGCCGCCAATTACGCACCCCGCTACACCAACGCTCTAACCACTAGGCTACCCTGCTGCCCCTGTGAAGGAAAAGCAGCCAACAAGTGCTCAGCAAATGTGGGAACTCCTTCAAGACTGTTGGAAAGCATTCCAGGTGAAGCTGGTTGAGAGAATGCCAAGAGTGTGCAAAGTTGTCATCAAGGGTGGAATCTAAAATCTAAAATCTATTTTTATTTGTTTAAAACTTTTTTGGTTACTACATGATTCCATATGTGTTATTTCATAGTTTGATGTCTTCACTACTATTCCACAATGTAGAAAATAGTGAAAATTAAGAAAAACCCTTGAATGAGTAGGTGTGTAAAACTTTAGACAGGTACTGTATATTTACAATTATTATTTTTATTAGGGGTAAACAATCTCAATCGACATTGAAATAACTAAAACGCAATCAAAACTGTGTGGAGATGATGATGGACGAACACCTATAGTCCCTTCACTCTGTCCAGCTGATGACAGTCATCAATAGTCTCTTCACTCTGTCCAGTTTGATAACAGTCATCTATAGTCTTTTCACTCTGTCCAGCTTGATAACAGTCATCTATAGTCTCTTCACTCTGTCCAGCTTGATAACAGTCATCTATAGTCTCTTCACTCTGTCCAGCTTGATAACAGTCATCTATAGTCTCTTCACTCTGTCCAGCTTGATAACAGTCATCTATAGTCTCTTCCCTCTGTCCAGCTGATAACAGTCATCTATAGTCTCTATACTCTGTCCAGCTGATAACAGTCATCTATAGTCTCTTCACTCTGTCCAGCTTGATAACAGTCATCTATAGTCTCTTCACTCTGTCCAGCTGGTAACAGTCATCTATAGTCTCTTCACTCTGTCCAGCTTGATAACAGTCATCTATAGTCTCTACACTCTGTCCAGCTTGATAACAGTCATCTATAGTCTCTTCACTCTGTCCAGCTTGATAACAGTCATCTATAGTCTCTTCACTCTGTCCAGCTTGATAACAGTCATCTATAGTCTCTTCACTCTGTCCAGCTGGTAACAGTCATCTATAGTCTCTTCACTCTGTCCAGGTGGTAACAGTCATCTATAGTCTCTTCACTCTGTCCAGCTTGATAACAGTCATCTATAGTCTCTTCACTCTGTCCAGCTGGTAACAGTCATCTATAGTTTCTTCACTCTGTCCAGGTGGTAACAGTCATCTATAGTCTCTTCACTCTGTCCAGCTTGATAACAGTCATCAAACTGAAAGCTAGACAGTCTTTGAGCATCGAAAATTCCAAAAGCGATGGATAGAGGACTATATTTTGGCAATTCTGACAGTGACGAAATATAACCAATTTGAAGTGAGACCCTCCAGACCTCGATAAAGAAAGTTTGTGGCCCGCGGGGAAACATTTCTTTGACACCCCTGTTCTAGAAGTTAATGAGTTCTGAAATTAATTCCATATTTTAAAAGGAGGATTCATTTAACTTTCTGCACACAAAGTCTGCATTTGTCAAATACAAAGGGGGGGTCACATGGTCAGATATAATCTGAAAAAACATGATCAATCCAGTTGATTTTGTTTGTTTGTATATAGACAGTAGTATTTAGGGGTTATAGGGTATATATCATGTATCTGGGAATAATGACAAACAGACCATACATCCTCCTATCAAGGTTGAAATATTACAAAGTTGACCAGTGCCTATAGAGCAGCCTTTGAAGGTATGATTGAGACACGACAGTCAAAGCATTGAGACCTGAGCAGTGAGAACCATCTCGTTCTCCCCACTGCTCTGCTATCTCTCTCTCTCTCTCTCACCTCAGAGCCTCCAGTCTTTCACTCTGTGTTGCTCAGGGAATCTCCTTTGCCTGTGTTTACTGTGAAAGACCAAGGAGTACTTACACATTAGCCACCGCCATGCAATTTGGGTCGCGCCGCATGAAATCCTTACCAATTATTCAGAGGCGCAGCGAAGGGGCTTTTCTCCGTGGAATAAAACCTCTCTCTCTCTCTCTCCATGTTTTAGCTTCGGGCGAAAGAGGGGGATCGGAGCGGGGAGCGGCGTCACGGATAGCGGAACATCGCTCTGACACTTCCCTAATGTATCGGAGGTCTCACTTATTCTAACGACATTTCAGCTAACGACCGTTTGCCATTATACACCTAACTCTTGGTTACCAGAACGGGGAGCTTTTTCACTATCCTGACTGGAAGATGGAGGGGAAATGAGAAGTGTAGTATAATTTAATTAAATCCTCAGACTGCTGGAGATGCCGTTCCACTTTGACTGTTGGTAACCAGACCAAGTGTGGGAGCTTTGATATCGTGGCTGAAAGATGGCCATAGAAGAGGAATTGGAGTGGAGAGAATAGGGTACTTTAATCCTCAGCCACGTTGTGTTGTTAGTTGTGATGGTGGGGGGGGGGTGAGACAGAAGGCCCTATACAACCATCTGTCATAGTAGATACACAATCCAACAGATAAATCTCAAAGGCTTAAATGGTGTCAACAAATCATATTGTCTCTCTACTCTGTGTCACCTCTTGCAGCGGTTGTTCCTAATTAAGTGTCTTTTAAAAAAGTACGTGTTTTTGTCCTTTGAATCTTTCTCTTACTCTTTTAGAATGTGGAGGAGAGTGTGAATACAGTGAGAGAGAAAAGAGAGTCTTTCGCAGGGAAAAATCTGCCCGTACCGTATTTCCTTTTCACACATCATCAGAGGCTGACAGGTTGCTAAAGCAAAGGTATTTTATCATCTAATTTCAACAGTTTTGCTTGTGAAAATGTGAGAAAAGAAGAGTAGTGAAAATGAAACAAGGAGACAGAGGGGGAGATGTAATTCAATTGAAGCTAAAGCTCCCTCTCGAAATGTCCCTGTCGATTTAGCTTTGATCAAGTGTGGTGCTCCCTCTTTCATCTCTCACCTTTAGGTAAGGAGGGCTATTTGTTCTGAGGAAAGTTGGATGTTCATTGGACTGAAAATAGTTTTGATTTAAGTCTGGCAACAAAAGTTAATGGAACCAACCACATAGGCCTAAGTGTTTTTCAAGCACACGTGCTGCGTAGCTATTGGGATGTGAACCAACACTCTTTTTGGGCACAAAAATGAAAAATTTGCTCCGAAGTTTGAAAATGTTTAGTATGAAAACCTCAAATAATGAAGGGTGTGTGTGTGAGTGTGATGTGGTAATGGGGCTGCC
The DNA here is from genome assembly GCF_905237065.1 of Salmo salar. Taxonomy (NCBI): domain Eukaryota; kingdom Metazoa; phylum Chordata; class Actinopteri; order Salmoniformes; family Salmonidae; genus Salmo; species Salmo salar. The sequence goes on from NC_059452.1 coordinate 110,160,481, forward strand.
CTGGGGTTAGGGTTGGGGTCACCAGTGTTTAGTCTAAGTTTTTCCCTGTAGGAGAGGAGACTCCAGCTTTCCTGCTGCCACGCCACACAGATTTATTGCCAGGCTGTCTCACACACACACCCATGCACACACACACCTACCCCCTGAATCCCACATTAAGGGCCCCACAAAACAACATACCTCCATCAACACGCAAACCCCTATCCCCCCAGCAGCACCACGGCTCCCCAGTCAAAGTAATGGTCCTATGACCCGTGAACCAGCCCCAGGCCCAACCCCATCCTCCACTCTGTGTCGCACATACACACACACACTCCAGCCTCAGTCTGTGTACGACAGCAATTTCCTGAAAAACCCAGAGAGAACGGCACACTTCTCCTTTAATGTTTACCAAAGCGCCAGCGCCAGGCAACCCCCTCCTCTCCTGACCCAGGAAAAACAGAGCATGGTCGGCGCTGGTCACTGGCAATTACAACTCATCTAACTGTATGATCTACAGCTCTGTCAAATAATCAGCAGGCTCTGAGAGAGAGAGAGAGAGAGAGAGAGAGAGAGAGAGAGAGAGAGAGAGAGAAAAAGAGAAAAAAAATCCTAGTCATGCTGGTAGTCATGCTAGTCATGCTGGTAGTCATGCTAGTCATTCTGGTAGTCATGCTAGTCATGGTAGTTGTCATGCTAGTCATGGTAGTTGTCATGCTAGTCATTCTGATAGTCATGCCATCTTAGTCATGGTAGTTTATGTCATGCCAGTCTTCATTAGTCATGCCAGTCTCCGCCTTTATAGTCATGCCAGTCTTCATTATAGTCATGCCAGTCTTCATTATAGTCATGCCAGTCTTCCTTATAGTCATGCCAGTCTTCCTTATAGTCATGCCAGTCTTCCTTATAGTCATGCCAGTCTTCCTTATAGTCATGCCAGTCTTCCTTATAGTCATGCCAGTCTTCATTATAGTCATGCCAGTCTTCCTTATAGTCATGCCAGTCTTCATTATAGTCATGCCAGTCAGCATGATAGTCATGCCAGTAGTGGTAATTCACACACACACACAATCATCATAGATGTTGTAAAAGGAGCCATAACATTATCTTAAGTCTTTGACAGCAATGAACGTTGCATTGTATAGTGTTATCCCATGACAGTAATGAACACTGCATTGTATATTATCCCCTGACAGTAATGAACACTGCATTGTATATTGTTATCTCCTGACAGTAATGAACGTTGCATTGTATAGTGTTATCCCCTGACAGTAATGAACGCTGCATTGTATATTATCTCCTGACAGTAATGAACGCTGCATTGTATATTATCTCCTGACAGTAATGAACGTTGCATTGTATAGTGTTATCCCCTGACAGTAATGAACGCTGCATTGTATATTATCTCCTGACAGTAATGAACGCTGCATTGTATATTATCTCCTGACAGTATTGAACGCTGCATTGTATATTGTTATCTCCTGACAGTAACGGCCGCTGCATTGTATATTGTTATCTACTGAGAGTATTGAACGCTGCATTGTATATTGTTATCTCCTGACAGTATTGAACGCTGCATTGTATATTATCTCCTGACAGTATTGAACGCTGCATTGTATATTGTTATCTACTGAGAGTATTGAACGCTGCATTGTATATTGTTATCTACTGAGAGTATTGAACGCTGCATTGTATATTGTTATCTCCTGACAGTATTGAACGCTGCATTGTATATTATCTCCTGACAGTAACGAACGCTGCATTGTATATTATCCCTGACAGTAACGAACACTGCATTGTATATTATCTCCTGACAGTATTGAACGCTGCATTGTATATTATCTCCTGACAGTAATGAACGCTGCATTGTATATTGTTATCTCCTGACGTAACGCCGCTGCATTGTATATTGTTATCTCCTGACAGTATTGATGCTGCATTGTATATTGTTATCTCCTGACGTATTGGAACGCTGCATTGTATATTGTTATCCCCTGACAGTAACGAACGCTGCATTGTATATTATCTCCTGACAGTAATGAACGCTTGTCACAAAAAGAGCCGTGTTGAATTACCAAACTGCGGCGGGAATATGGATGCTCATGTTTTAATTCAAAAAAGGAGTACGCATCCACTGGAAAACAATATACCACGAGGAACATTTTGCAGGCACAGCTAACACGCAGTGCAAAACAACTACCCCCGAAAACCAAACAAACACACACACCTACTTGTGAACTCCCAAATCAGAGCAACTAGAACACCTGCCTCAATTGAGAGTCCAGCACCCATAAACTACACCATAGAAAAACAAACCTAGAACCTATACCAAACTAATACACCCCACTACACCACACACAAAACCCCTATAATACAAAACAAATATACCTCTGCCACGTCCTGACCAAATATAATAGAAATAATACCTAAATATTGGTCAGGACGTCAACGCTGCATTGTATATTGTTATCTCCTGACAGTATTGAACGCTGCATTGTATATTATCTCCTGACAGTAACGAACATTGCATTGTATATTGTTATCTCCTGACAGTATTGAATGCTGCATTGTATATTGTTATCTCCTGACAGTAATGAACGCTGCATTGTATTTTGTTATCCCCTGACAGCAAAGCACCATTGCTCTGCAGTAAATCCCACTCTGGATGTCCAATGAAGATAAGCAGGACATAAGCCCTGTCCTGAAGCCCTGGTCTGTCATGTTACAGCTCTGAGAGAGGCCCTGGTCTGTCATGTTACAGCTCTGAGAGGCCCTGGTCTGTCATGTTACAGCTCTGAGAGAGGCCCTGGTCTGTCATGTTACAGCTCTGAGAGGCCCTGGTCTGTCAGTGTTACAGCTCTGAGAGAGGCCCTGGTCTGTCATGTTACAGCTCTGAGAAGGAGGCCCTGGTCTGTCACCAGCGTTACAGCTCTGAGAGGCCCTGGTCTGTCATGTTACAGCTCTGGAAGATCGCTCTCGGTCTGTCATGTTACAGCTCTGAGAGAGGCCCTGGTCTGTCATGTTACAGCTCTGAGAGAGGCCCTGGTCTGTCATGTTACAGCTCTGAGAGAGGCCCTGGTCTGTCATGTTTTACAGCTCTGAGAGAGAGGCCCTGGTCTGTCATGTTACAGCTCTGAGAGAGACCCTGGTCTGTCATGTTACAGCTCTGAGAGGCCCTGGTCTGTCATGTTACAGCTCTGAGAGAGGCCCTGGTCTGTCATGTTACAGCTCTGAGAGGCCCAGTCCGATCAGATATAATTATTGCTGACATATCTGACATCAACAAGATGTCAGATTATCATCTATGTCTGACTAAATAAACCACTAACACACACACACAATGACTCGATACACACCACGCACACACACACACACAGATGCACGCACAAACCCACACACACACACTTGTGATTGCCCAACCTGACTTAATCTCCCTGTCAGATCTCAAAACAAAAACCCCTTGATAAGTCCCTGACACGATCTACACACACACATACACACAGACATACGATTTTCACACACAAGCACACAATCTACACACACACGATCTTCACAGACCTTTAATCTGGAGACATAAAGGCGAAGAGGCAACAAGGGTCTGAACTTTATCAGATTAGATGTTCAGCATGAGCTATCAAAGACCAGACAGATCTCTCTTTAATACATCTGTGCACACACACTCACACAGGCCACACACACACACACACAACACAGACACACACACACTCACCACACACACGTCACAGACACAAGAGCCCTCTAAACAAGCCAAGCAGCCCTTTGTCATGGTAACGCTTCAGGAGAACATGTGGTTCATAGGGTTCAGATCGACGTCTGGATTACATCACGCCTCCGCAATCAAGTACTCAAACACTAGATAAAACACACAACACACACAACACAACACACACGCTGGATAAAACACACAACACAACACACACGCTGGATAAAACACACAACACACACGCTGGATAAAACACACAAAACAACACACACGCTGGATAAAACACACAACACAACACACACGCTGGATAAAACACACAACACAACACACACGCTGGATAAAACACACAACACAACACACACGCTGGATAAAACACACAACACAACACACACGCTGGATAAAACACACAACACAACACACACGCTGGATAAAACACACAAACACAACACACACGCTGGATAAAACACACAACACAACACACACACTGGATAAAACACACACACCACACACACTAGATAAAACACACACACCACACAACACAACACACACGCTGGATAAAACACACAACACAACACACCTGGATAAAACACACAACACACACAACACAACACACACACTGGATAAAACACACAACACAACACACACACTAGATAAAACACACAACTACACACACGCTGGATAAAACACACAACACAACACACACACTAGATAAAACCACACAACACAACACACACGCTGGATAAAACACACAACACAACACACACGCTGGATAAAACACACAACACAACACACGCGCTGGATAAAAGACACAACACAACACACACGCTGGATAAAACACACAACACAACACACACGCTGGATAAAACACAACACAACACACACGCTGGATAAAACACACAACACAACACACACGCTGGATAAAACACACAACACAACACACACGCTGGATAAAACACACACACCACATACACATAGATAAAACACACACACTACACAACACACATGCTGGATAAAACACACAACACAACACACTGGATAAAACACACACACCCACACACATGCTAGATAAAACACACAACACAACACACACACTGACACACACCACACACACTAGATAAAACACACAACACACACAACAACACACATGCTGGATAAAACACACAACACAACACACACACACTAGATAAAACACACAACACACACACAACACAAAACACACACTAGATAAAAACACAACACACACACAACATACACACTGGATGAAAAGACACAACATACACAACACACACACTGGATAAAACACACAACAACCTTTAATGGTGGTGAACCCCACTCTGAACAGGATTGGGGAGTTGGAGTCTATAATGGTGGTGAACCCCACTCTGAAGAGGATTGGGGAGTTGGAGTCTTTAATGGTGGTGAACCCCCGGCTCTGAACAGGTTTGGGAGTTGGAGTCTTTAATGGTGGTGAACACCACCCTGAACAGGATTGGGAGTTGGAGTCTTTAATGGTGGTGAACCCCACTCTGAACAGGATTGGGGAGTTGGAGTCTATAATGGTGGTGAACCCCACTCTGAAGAGGATTGGGGAGTTGGAGTCTTTAATGGTGGTGAACCCCACTCTGAACAGGATTGGGGAGTTGGAGTCTATAATGGTGGTGAACCCCACTCTGAACAGGATTGGGGAGTTGGAGAGCTCTATTATAGTTTGGACTTATGCTATAATTAGGGCCTTTTACACTAACAAACAGGATGTGAAGAAGGCCTTTACACAAATAAACAGGATGTGAAGAAGGCCTTTACACCAACAAACAGGATGTGAAGTAGGCCTTTATACCAACAAACAGGATGTGAAGAAGATCTTTACACTAACAAACAGGGTGTGAGGTAGGCCTTTATGCCAACAAACAGGATGTGAAGCAAGATCTTTACACTAACAAACAGGGTGTGAGGTAGGCCTTTAACCTGTTAGGGCTAGGGGGCAAGTATTTACACGCCGGATAAAAACGTACCCGATTTAATCTGGTTATTACTACTGCCCAGAAACTAGAATATGCATATAATTATTGGCTTTGGATAGAAAACACCCTAAAGTTTCTAAAACTGTTTGAATGGTGTCTGTGAGTATAACAGAACTCATATGGCAGGGCAAAAACCTGAGAAGATTCTGTACAGGAAGTACCCTCTCTGACCATTCCTTGGGCTTCTTGGCTCTGTTTAGGGGTGAAAACTTAGGACCTTTGCTGTAACGTGACAATTCCTACGCTCCCATAGGCTCTCTAGAACCCGGGAAAAAGCTGAATGTACGGTAATGGAATATTTATAATTTTTTTTGTCACGAAACGCGTCGGATAGTGTCTTGAACGCACGAACAAAACGCCGTTTATTTGGATATAACTATGGATTATTTTTGAACCAAACCAGCATTTGTTATTGAAGTAGAAGTCCTGGGAGTGCATTCTGACGAAGAACAGCAAAGGTAATAACATTTTTCTTATAGTAAATCTGACTTTGGTGAGGGCTAAACTTGTTGGGTGTCTAAATAGCTAGCCCTGTGATGCTTGGGCTATCTACTCAGAATATTGCAAAATGTGCTTTCACCAAAAGCTATTTTAAAATCGGACATAGCAAGTGCATAAAGGAGTTCTGTATCTATAATTCTTAACCTGTTAGGGCTGGGGGGCAGTTTTGCACGGCTGGATAAAAAAAATGTCCCGAATTTAATCTGGTTACTAATCCCTACCACAGTAACTAGAATATGCATATACTTATTATATATGGATAGAAAACACCCTAAAGTTTCTAAAACCCTGAGAGACAGATTCTGACGGGAAGTGGATATCTGATGTGTTGTATTACCTTTAAACCTATGCCATTGAAAAACACAGGGCTGAGGGAATATTTTCACTTCCCTATTGCTTTCCACTAGATGTCACCAGCCTTTACAAAGTGTTTTGAGTCTTCTGGAGGGGGAGATCTTGACCGAACAAGAGCCATGGAACGATGGCCCATTAGACACCTGGTGCGCGAGTTCATGTTGGGTACCCTCGTTTCCAATACGTTATAAAAGAGAAACGCATTCGTCCACCTTGAATATGTATTCATGTTCTGGTTAAAAAAGGCCCTAATGATTTATGCAGTATACAACGTTTGACATGTTTGAACGAAGCCGTAAAATATATTTTTTCCCTCGTTCATGAAGTGAAGTCCGGCGAGGGCTTAGATCATGTGCTAACAAGACGAGATTTTTGGACATAAATGATGAGCTTTTGAACAAAACTACATTCGATTATGGACCTGTGATACCTGGAAGTGACATCTGATGAAGAGAATCAAAGGTAATGGATTATTTACATAGTATTTTCGATTTTAGATCTCCCCAACATGAGTGGCTAGTCTGCATCTGTGTGTAACGCGTATTTTTTTTCTGGGCGCAAAGAGTGCTCAGGGGATTATTGCAAAGTGTGATTTCTCAGTAAGGGTTATTTTTAAATCTGGCGAAGTTGATTACGTTTCAAGAGATGTAAATCTATAATTCTTTAAATGACAATATAATATTTACCAATGTTTTCTAATTTTAATTATTTAATTTGTGGTGCTGACTTGAATGCGGTTATTGGAGGGAAACGATTTCCTGAACATCAAACAGTAAAACGCTGTTTTTGGATTTAAATATGAACTTGATAGAACTAAAAATGCATGCATTGTCTAACACAATGTCTAGGAGTGTCATCTGTTGGAGATTGTAAAAGGTTGGTAACATCATTTTAGCTGATTTTATGGTTTTGGTGACGCCCGTCTTTGAATTGGCACAACATTACACACAACTCTTGTAAATGTACTGTCCTAACATACTACTAAATTTATGCTCTCAGCCAGTAGAAACCTTTTTGAAATTCGTAAAACGTGGTTAGATTAAGGAGATGTTTATCTTTCAAAGGGTGTAAAATAGTTGTATGTTTGAAAAATTTGAATTTTGACATTTATTTGGATTCAAATTTGCCGCTCTGAAATGCACCTGCTGTTGATGGAGTCACACGGGTGGGACGCTTGCGTCCACCTAGCCCATAGAGGTTAAAATAACTGTTATGTTTTTGTGAACGTTTATCGTGAGTAATTTAGTAAATTCACCGGTTTGCGGGGGGTATGCTAGTTCTGAACGTCACAGTCGCTAATGTAAAAAGCTGTTTTTTGATATAAAAATGAACTTGATTGAACAAAACATGCATGTATTGTATAACATAATGTCCTAAGATTGTCATCTGATGAAGATCATCAAAGGTTAGTGCTGCATTTAGCTGTGATTTGGGTTTATGTGACATTATATGCTAGCTTGAAAAATGGGTGTCTGATTATTTCTGGCTTTGGGTACTCTCTGCTGGACATAATCTAATGTTTTGCTTTCGTTGTAAAGCCTTTTTGAAATCGGACAGTGCGTGGTTAGATTAATTAAAATGGTGTAAAATAGTCATATGTTTGAGAAATTGAAGTAATTGCATTTCCCTAAGGTATTTGAATAACGCGCCACGGATTCCACTGGCTATTACGATAGGTGGAACGAAAATCGTCCCACTGGCCCTAGAGAAGTTAAGTGCCAACAAACAGGATGTGGGGTAGGCCTTTATGCCAACATCAACAGGATGTGAAGGAAGATCTTGACACTAACAAACAGGTGCGAGGTACCTTTTGTCTTAACAAACAGGATGTGAAGCAAAGGGACTCTTTACACTAACAAACAGGATGTGAAGTAGGCCTTTATGCCAACAAACGGGATGTAAGTAGGCCTTTATGCCAACAAACAGGATGCTGAAGTAGGCCTCTTACACCGAACAAACAGGGTGTGAGGTAGGCCTTTATGCCAACAAACAGGATGTGAAGCAGATCTTTACACTAACAAACAGGATGTGAAGTAGAGCTTTTACACCAACAAACAGGATGTCAAGTAGAGCTTTTACACTAACAAACAGGATGTTAAATGGATCTTTTACACTAACAAACAGGATGTGAAGTAGAGCTTTTACACTAACAAACAGATGAAGTAGAGCTTTTACACTAACAAACAGGATGTGAAGTGAAGTTTTCACTAACAAACAGCTTTTACACTAACAAACAGGATGTGAAAGTAGAGCTTTTACACTAACAAACAGGATGTAAGTAGAGCTTTACACTAACAAACAGGATGTAAGTAGAGCTTCTTTACACTAACAAACAGGATGGAAGTAGAGCTTTTACACTAACAGGGTGTGAAAGTAGGCCCCTTACACCAACAAACAGGATTTGAAGTGGGCTTTTATACCAACAAACAGGATGTTAAGAAGGCCTTTACACCAACAAACAGGATGTGAAGTAGGCCTTTATGCCAACAAACATGATGTAATTAGGCCCTTTACACCAACAAACAGGGTGTGAGGTAGGCCTTTAATGCCAACAAACAGGATGTGAAGCAGATCTTTACACTAACAAACAGGATGTGAAGTAGAGGCTTTTACACCAACAAACAGGATGTCAAGTAGAGCTTACACTAACAAACAGGATGTTAAATGGATCTTTTACACTAACTAAAACAGGATGTGAAGTAGAGCTTTTACACTAACAAACAGGATGTGAAGTAGAGCTTTTACACTAACAAACAGGATGTTAAGTAGAGTTTTACACTAACAAACAGAGAAGAAGACTTTGACCTAACAGGCCTTTAAACAAACAGGATGTGAAGTGAGCTTTTACACTAACAAACAGGATGTAAGAAGGCTTTTACACCAACAAACAGGATGTAAGTAGGCCTTTACGCTAACAAACAGGATGGTTAGAGCTTTTACACTAACAAACAGGGTGTGAGGTAGGCCCTTTACGCCAACAAACAGGATGTGAAGCAGAACTTTTATACACCAACAAACAGGATGTGAAGTAGAGCTACACCAACAAACAGGATGTGAAGGAGCTTTACACAACAAACAGGGTGTGAAAATGGAAACTTTTACACCAACAATCCAGGATGCAAAGTAGAGCCTTTACACTAATAAACAGGGCATGAAGTAGAGCCTTTACACTAACAAACAGGATGTGAAGGAAGATCTTTACACTAACAAACAGGATATAGAGCCTTTACACTAACAAACAGGATGTCAAGTAGAGCTTTACACTAACAAACAGGATGTGAAGTAGACCTTTACACTAACAAACAGGATGTGATGTAGAGCCTTTTTACACTAACAAACAGGATGTGAAGTAGAGCTTTTACACTAGACAAACAGGGTGTAAAGTAAGAACCTTTACACTAACAAACAGGGAGGATAAGTGGCTTTTACACTAACAAACAGGAATGTGATGTAGCGGCTTTTACAATAACAAAACAGGATGTGAAGAAGGTTCTGTCTTTCTAAGAAGATTTGCAGCATTTAGCATTGGATGTGTGGATGTGGGGGAGTGTGGGTGAGTTTAAAGTCTACAAATAACATCAAACCACTTCCAAACACTGTTTAAATGAATACTAAGTGTTGTCTTCTGCAAATTCTATCCATATGTTTTATTAGTTTTTCCATAAATAATGTTATTTCAATTCAAGTAAGTGTTCTTGTGTGCCGTGATAGGAATAACTACAGCTCACTTCACCATCACGTGTCACCTAGCACTGGTGAACGGTGTCACTCTACAACTGGTGAACGATGTCACCTAGCTACCCCAGTGAACATGTCACCTAGCCTGGTGAACAGATTCCCTAGCCTGGTGGAACAGGTGTCACCTAGCCTGGTGGAACGGGTGTCCTCCTAACCTGGCGAAACAGATGTCACCTAGCCTGATAGAAAAATCCCTGCAGGAACCTAAGACCTACAAAAAACCAGTCACACACACACATGACTGGTGTGACTAACTGGTTGTCCCTGCACACCAACTGTAAGTAAACTGAGCTGAGGTCTAAGCATTACCGCAGTATTCTTCAACAACTAACCTCATCTATACTTTCCTGCATGGCTAGTCATTACAGATGAAAAATCTTGTAATAATTTTTGGGGCTAATTTTCACTCCCCTCGGGAATACAGGGGCTGAGTCACTGATTGCTGGTGTTCTTCCATGCCGTCCATGGGAGGGGTGCTCACTTAGTGGGTTGAGTCACTGGCGTGATCTTCCTTACTGGTTGCCCCCCCCCCTTTGTGGGCTATACTCGGCCTTGTGTTGGGATGGTAAGTTGGTGGTTGGAGACTCATCCCTCTAACGGTGAATGGCAGGCTGTGCTTTGTCAAAGTGGGTGAGATTTATATCCTCTGTTCCTGTCGTCGTATCATCGGATGGGGCCACCGTGTCTTCTAACCTCCTATCTCAGCCTCCAGTATTTATGCTGCGACTAGTTTTATGTTCGGGGGCTAGGATCAGTCTGTTACATCTGGAGTGTTTCTCTTGTCTTATCCGGATTGTTCCTGTGTGAATTTAAATATGCTCTCTCATTCTCTCTTTCTCTCTTTCTCTCTAGGAGGACCTGACCCTAACCATGCCTCAGGACTACCTGGCATATGACTCCTTACTTGTCCCCAGTCCACCTCTGCTGCTTCTTATTTCAACTGCTTCTCCTGCTTCTTACCCCTGCACAGTGTTATTGCACCTCATAATACTATGATTATATTTTACCATCTTTGGTCATTGTTAACATTTTATTTATTTACATCTTTGATATGTTCTGTTATAATATCCATTGCAGCCAGCCAATACCCCTCATGGCAGGTTTCCTCTCTAGGTTTCTTCCTAGTTTTTTTCCTGGGAGTTTTTCTAACCACCGTGCTTCTTTCACATGCATTGCTAACTTGCTGTTTGGGTTTTTAGGCTGGGTTTCTGGCACAGCACTTTGAGATGGCATCAAGCTGATTACAGGCTATATAAAATACAATTTTTGATTTTCATCCCCTGATGTACTCTGAACATTTCATGACTGTAGGACCAAGAACATGTATTCAAAATTCTGAAGTTTAATAATTGTATGTTCGCTAATGGGAAAATATGGACATTTTTTCTATTTCCTGAAATGTGGAGATGAGGATTGAGCTCGGCATAAGTTCCCAAGTTTAATTTACCTCATGACTCTGCAAAGACATTATAACGGCAGAGAATTGAAGTCTGCACGCATAGCTAACCCACTATCCCACTATCAAACTAACCCACTATCCCACTATCCCAGTGTCGGACCCACATAGCTAACCCACTATCCAACTAACCCACTATCCCACTAACCCAGTGTCGGTCCCACATAGCTAACCCACTATCCTGCTATCCCAGCGTCGGTCCAACAAAACTAACCCACTATCCTGCTATCCTAGCATCAGTCCCACATAGCTAACCCACTCTCCTGCTATCCCAGCGTCGGTCCCACATAGCTAACCCACTATCCTGCTATCCCAGTGTCAGTCCCACATAGCTAACCCACTATCCCACTAACCCACTATCCTGCTATCCCAGCGTCGGTCCCACATAGCTAACCCACTATCCTGCTATCCCACTGTCGGTCCCATAGCTAACCCACTATCCTGCTATCCCAGCGTCAGTCCCACATAGCTAACCCACTATCCCACTAACCCACTATCCTGCTATCCCAGCGTCGGTCCCACATAGCTAACCCTACCCACTTCCTGCTATCCCAGCGTCGGTCCCACATAGCTAACCCACTATCCTGCTATCCCAGCGTCGGTCCCACATAGCTAACCCACTATCCCACTAACCCACTATCCTGCTATCCCAGCGTCGGTCCCACATAGCTAACCCACTCTCCTACTATCCCAGCGTCGGTCCCACATAGCTAACCCACTATCCTGCTATCCCAGCGTCGGTCCCACATAGCTAACCCACTATCCTGCTATCCCAGCGTCGGTCCCACAGCTCCCTCGGTCCCACATAGCTAACCCACTATCCTGCTATCCCAGCGTCGGTCCCACATAGCTAACCCACTATCCTGCTATCCCAGCGTCGGTCCCACATAGCTAACCCACTATCCTGCTATCCCAGCGTCGGTCCCAGATAGCTAACCCACTATCCTGCTATCCCAGCGTCGGTCCCACATAGCTAACCCACTATCCTGCTATCCCAGCGTCGGTCCCACAGAGGAAAAAAAGAGGAAAAAGACTCAATCTAACGCTCTCCAAAACAAACAACAGTTGCTATGAAGACAGAGGGATACTTGAAGAATCCATAATTGGGACAAGAATGGAGCCTGAAGCCAATCTATCTCCTGGCCAAGGTACTCTAGTCTCCTGGCCAAGGTACTCTAGTCTCCTGCCAGATGGTGTTTGCATCCAAAATGGTACCCTAATAGTTATGGGCCCTATTCAGAAGTAGTGCACTATAAAGGGAGCCATTGGATCAGCCAGAATTGGTAGGTGTGACTGAAACAGTGTGTGTGTGTGTGTGTGTGTGTGTGTGTGTGTGTGTGTGTGTGTGTGTGTGTGTGTGTGTGTGTGTGTGTGTGTGTGTGTGTACACCTACCTGTGTGACTGATGGGGTATTTAATTATGATTATTTCTCTAGACTGCTTTGTGTATCCTAAAACCTTTGTCTGTCATCCAGTTTGGAACATTCTCCTTGTTTCTACCTTCTTCTTCTATTTACGTCTCTCTCTGTGTGTCTCTCTCTCTGTCTCTCTCTCTCTCTGTCTCTCTCTCTGTCTCTCTCTCTCTCTCTCTCTCTCTCTCTCTGTGTGTGTCTCTCTCTCTCTCTGTGTCTCTGTCTCTCTCTCTCTCTCTCTCTCTGTCTCTGTCTCTCTCTCTCTGTCTCTCTCTCTCTCTCTCTCTCTCTCTGTCTCTCTCTCTGTGTGTCTCTCTGTCCGTGTGTGTGTGTGTCTGTGTGTCTCTCTCTCTGTGTGTGTGTGTGTGTGTGTGTGTGTGTGTGTGTGTGTGTGTGTGTGTGTGTGTGTGTGTGTGTGTGTGTGTGTGTGTGTGTGTGTGTGTGTGTGTGTGTGTGTGTGTGTGTGTAAAGCTAGGGTCAGGGTTAGGGTTAAGGATAGCACCACCAGGTAGCTGTATGGTTAGGTCAGTCAGGGTGGTAAGGTTAGCACCACCAGGTGGCAGTAGGGTTAGGGGGGTTGGTTAAGGGTTAGGGTTGAGCCGGTGTGTGGACATGAAGCTAGAGTCAGGGTTAGAAGCGGTGTGTGTGTGGACCAGAGCTAGTGTGTGTGTGTGTGTGTATCTCTCTGTGTCTCTCTCCTTTTTATCTTTCTCTTATGGATGAGACTTCATTCATATCATTTGAAGAAAGGAGGAATGTATTATAGCCTATCCCTGTCTCAACTGTTCACACCATAAGGTTGCATATAACTCTATATAGCAGGTTGATCATGATGCCACAAAACAGCAATATATTCATATTGTACAACAGTTGAATGTTTGGTAATATTGTAATACAACCAAATTATTGTCTTGTTTTATGTATCATGATGTGATGTTTCATCCTTCCAGTTTATTCAGAGGAATAAAACAATGACAGTGCACACACACACACACACACACACACACACACACACACACACACACACACACACACACACACACACACACACACACACACAAAACCTTAGCCATAAAGGGGGAGACTCCTCCCACAACCCCCACCAACACACACACCGCTGTCCTGGGAAAACCTTAGCCATGAAGGGGGAGACTGCTCCCTGTACAACAAAACACACATCCCTCATCCCTCCCTCCCTTTTTGTTCTGACTTCATCCTGTGGTCACTTCTGGAGCACCAGACCAAGAGGCTGGTCACGGAGGCATCATGGCCTGGAAAGACCCCCCTCCCCTGGGGGAGCCCCGACAGCATCGCCACTGGGCATAAACACAACACATGAAGGATGGAGGATGTGTGTGTGTGTGTGGCGTGCGTTTGTGGCATGCGTGTGTGTGTGTGCGTGTGCGTGCGTGCTCTGAAAGCCAGCTTTGAACTTCACCAGGCTGGAGTGGGACAGTGAACTGTGGGTCTGTGTAGCAAACGTCCTATATAGACAACTCAGACATCTTTTGAATCATTGAACATCCTTTTCTAAATGAGTTTAAACCCTGTTTCTATCATAAACTAAGATCTCTTTATTTTTCTTCAAGGAGAATGATGATCGATGGGTTGAATAGTCTTTGTCTCCCTCTGTTGTCCAAATTAGTTATAACAGAAAGACCAGAATAGTGAAGGACTAAGGGTCAGGGTTAAGGTTAGCACCACCAGGTGGCAGTAGGGTTAGGGACAGGGTTAGGGTTAAGGGTTAGGGTAGAGCCGGTGTGTGGACATGAAGCTAGAGTCAGGGTTAGGGTTGAGCCGGTGTGTGGACAATAAGCTAGGGTTAGGGCTAGGGTCAGGGTTAACCTGTGTGTAGACAATAAGCTATGGTTAGGGTTAGTTCATTGGCGGCCGTTGGAGTAAACAAAGGGAAGCGTAGGAAGGCAGGAAAAAGAAGCTATGAAGAGCAGGAAAAAACGTGATTGTGGGCTCTGTTCCAAACAGAATATCGTGTGGATAGACAAACATTTCAAGTCTGCCCATGCTCTTAAGTATGGGACTATCGAATGGAAGCAAGCTATGCTAGCTAGCCAGTATTCTACCGCAAGACAGCAGGCCGAATCAGGGCAGCCCAGTGAACCACGTTTGGAACCGATGGAGCAAGTCTGCGTCGGGGAGACTTCAACAAATAGCGAGAGTGATGAATTTGCTGAGTCATCCAGCATTGAGGGTGAGGGGAATGCAATTTTGACTGAATATGAGCACTTTACTCTGGGTAAAAACCCTTCATTGAAACGAATTGATAACACTCGCAGTAGTGTTTCCCGAGTAAAGGGATTCCTCCGTGTTATGTCAGAGGGCAAGGCCGATGAAGGACTGTGTTCCCTGGATAATTACAGACGTGTTTCTGGGTGGTATAGCCAAGTTGAAGACCGTGGTATAGCCCCATCCACATTAAAAATGTACCGTACCGATGTTCAAAGTTTTCTGAAATATCTTATTCAGTTTAAGCCGAAAAGTCTGCGGGCTAAAGCCAGTGCAATTAGATTGGTGTTACTCTACTTGGCAAAGATGGATCGTGATTCCCGGCAGACCCAGGCAAAGTACAGAGCACAATTTCGCAGGCGCTGCAGAGACGAGGTGCTCAGCGCTGCAGAGTTAAGGTGGTTTGTCGAGCTAAGTGCTCAAGCTATTCCTTCGGTTCTCAGCAGACTGGAGGTCTGACCAACTTGCTCTGAGACGTAGGTTTGCGGCTCTCATGACCAGCAGGTTGGCCGTATTTAATGGCACTAGACAATCCCCAGTGACGATGTTCAGTGAGAGGGATTTTCTGGAAGTAACCCAGGAAAGTGGGGGTTTTCAGCTCTGTGTTTCAAGTCACAAAACTAATTATAGCTTCGGGGAGTGCAGAATTGTGATGTCGGAGGAGGAATACACTTGGCTTAAACGATTCCATCAGATCAGGCCTCATCTGAGTGGAATCTGCTCAGACACAGAAGCATTCTTTTTCCCGTCCTGCGGCAAAACATACATGAATCTAGGTCAAGATGTGGGCCAGATATTTCCCGAGTTTGGCATTGGAAGTAAAGTGACTTTCGGTACACTTCGACGAAGCGTTGCTACAATGAACTTCAATCAAGAATCGGTTACAGACCGTGGATCCGTTGCCAGCCATATTTACCATTCCCTTGAAACACAGGCAAGGTACTACTGGTACCATAATTTGCCTCATAACGCCAGCTGGGCCCGGTCACTAATTGAAGGACAAATCAATCCATGATTCACTGATTAAATAAAGTATATTTGTTTGAAATTCACCCTTGTATTTGTGTCATTATGCATTAAAAGTATTAAAAACCATTTTGAAAATCGGGTCTTGGTAACCCAAAAATAATACCAAGTCCACAGCCAAACATAGTGTAATGAACAGAGATGTCTGGACTTAGTCGTTTTTCTGAAGATTTTTAAAACCTCCATAAATCACTAAGGCTGTCCCCCATTGACTTGGGCCCATAGTATGGTGGTCCCATAGTGGGCATGGAGATCTGGATGCCCCCTAAATGCATTTAAAACCATTTTGAAAATTGGGTTTTGGTAACCCAAAAATAAAACATAGTACAATTTTTGAAAAGTTGAACAGCCTGATTTCTGAGAAGTGGGGACTTAAGTCGTTTTTCTGAACTTTTTTTCAAACCTCCATAAATCACTAATGCCGGCCCCCATTGATTTGGCCCCGTCGTAGGGTGCTCCCATAGCGGGTATGGAGGTCTGGAACCCCCTTAAATGCATTTAAAACCATTTTTACAATTTTGGCCTGAAAACCCCAAAATAATACCAGGTGCCCGAAAAACATGCAATGAACAGAGATGTCTGGACTTAGTCATTTTTCAGAGGATTTTTTTTAAACATCCATAAATCACTCAGGCCGGCCCCCATTGATTTGGGCCCATAGTAGGGTGCTCCCATAGCGGGCATGGAGGTCTGGATGCCCCCTAAATGCATTTAAAACTGTTTTTAAAATCGGGTCTTAGTAACCCAAAAAAACACCAGGATCACATTTGGACTGTGGGCACTCTGTCACATTTTCGACCAAAAACTGAATTTATCAAAAATTTATTAAAAATACTTCCCGAGGGGCTAGAGTCCCAAATTTTGGCTCATACCCTCTCTCGTGATGGGTAACAATTACCCCCTGTTTAAAAAAGTTTGCATCCATAGGAAGCTATTGGATCCGCCATCTTCCTGATGCCCACTGCATGTTTGTGGAAGAACCTGGTGCTAAATCACTCCGAGACGACCTGATTCTGGGTCAGGTTTCGCATGTAGCAGAGCAGCTCACGCTATGATCTATTGTCAGCCTTCGATCCAAGCTTTTGTCGGGACAAAGGCGTCTTCCTAAGCACCCCGCCCCCCTATTTTCAAACGGTTACCAGCTGCACAGAGAAAACAGAGCCAGAGTCTGAAGGCCCAGAGAGAGCGATAACAGACTAAAGAAGGTGATCCGGTGTAAAGTACCACCAGCACCTGGTAATCCATGTGTGTGGACTTAGCCCTGAGCGAAAAGCAGCTGGGTGACTGCGTTACATAGGCCGTTTCTGCGTGACCAGGTGCATGAAGTTGGCCTTTAGATCACCAGGTGCACGTTAACTGCAACAGCGGGAATATATGTTTTAGGTGTCTGAGGAAGGGAAGCCAAGTGTGGGTGCCCTGGTTCATTTGGTGCGAGTTGTGGAGGGGGGTATCCTAGCTGGAAGTCATGCTCAGAGAGAGGGGTGTTGACCTGGGCAGGAATGGAGGCTAAGAGGCCTGGAGGTCCATAGCTCCAGGGGAGTAAGCTCTACTCTCAGGCCCGGAGAGATGGGTGTTACCCGGACAGTGAGTGAAGGCCCAGAGGCCTGTAGGTCCGTAGCTCCAGGGAGAAGCCCTACCTCAGCCCGGAGAGATGGGTGTTACCTGGATAAGTGAGCAAGCCCAGAGGCCTGGAGTTCTGGTAGTTTCACTCTCATTTTGGCCTACTGGGTGAGGGCTGGCCCTCAAGAGCCATTTCATCACCACCTGGTGACCTGCTCAATCACCAGGCCAACAGCTGGACACATAGTCTCTGAAGCAAAAGTTGAACATAGTGCGATTTGAGAAGTTTGGACAGTCATTTTTCAGCAAAGCTCTGTCACTAATCATATTGATGCTTAAAATCAGCTTAAATGACCAGTGGCGCCCTCTTGTGGACAATCCTGATGGGGGGTAGGGGGCCGCCTATAGGTGCACTCTACCCAGGCATGGACTCCATCACCCTGGGCCATTACTAAGAACCATCCCAAAATATATTACGGTGACCCGTTTATTCACCAGCTCCACAGCTGGACAGTAATCTCTGGAGCGAAAGTTGAACATAATGTTTTTCTGAATATTCTTCTAAAACCTCCATAAGTCACTAGGCAGCCCTCATTGATCAGTCTAGGTGGGTGTTCCCATAGCGGGCAGTGAGCCTGGAACCCCTTATATGAATGAAATATAATTTTAAAATTCGGGTCTGGTAACCCAAAAAAACACCAGACCACAAACAGTAAAACTGATTTTGACCACTGACGGCGAAATGCTGGTAAATCCCCGTGAGTGACAGCGAAAGATTGCACTTTACCTGTCCTGGAAGTTGTTGCACACCTGCTGCCCGGATGTATCTTATATGTAACAAGTGCTTGATTTCAGAAAACCTATTTTTGACAATACAGCCATGTCTTAAAAGAATGGTGTGTTACCAATCAGCCTACATAGCAATGACAGTAGCACACTTTGAGGCTTGGGCCCCCTGGTAGGTGTGTTTGGGACCATATCCCACCAGCGACCGATTGGTGGTTTCCTTAACCCAAGGTCTTGGGCCTTCAGGGGCAGTAAAACTATTCTCTGAATCCCAATCAGAGAGCCTCTTTTCAGGCATAATATTCAACGTGTATAGCCCCAAGCCCATGAAAGCCAGGGCAGGGTTGTGTGCTTGGGGCCTTCAAAGGCAGTGAACTATTCTCTGAATCCCAATCAGAGTGCCTCTTTTCGGCATAATATCTAATGTGTATAGCCCTGGATGCCTATGGAAGTACCAGGGCAGGGCAGGCCAAATCAAATCAAATCAAATCAGCCGTATTTATATAGCCCTTTGTACATCAGCTGATATCTCAAAGTGCTGTGCACAGAACCCGCCTAAAAAAACCCCAAATAAAGAAGCAATGCATGTGAAACAGCCACGGTGGTTAGAAAAAACTCCCTAGGAAAACTCCTAGAAAGGCCAAAACCCTAGGAAGAAACCTAGAGAGGAACCAGGCTATGAGGGGTGGCCAGTCCTCTCTGGGAACAGTTGGGTAGATATTATAACAGAACATGGTCAAGATGTTAAAATGTCTATAAATGCACCAGCATATCAAATAATAATAATCAAAGTAGTTGTCGAGGTGCAACAAGCACGTCCCGTGAACAGGTCAGGTCTCCATAGCCGCAGGCAGAACAGTTGAAACTGAGCAGTGCATGGCCAGGTGGACTGGGGACAGCAAGGAGTCATCATGCCAGGTAGTCCTGGAGGCATGGTCCTAGGGCTCAGGTCCTCTTGGAGAGAAAGAAAGAAAGAGAGAAAGAAAGAGAGAATTAGAGACATATTTAAATCACACAGGACAATCGGATAAGACAAGAGAAACACTCCAGATGTAACAGACTGACCCTAGTCCCCTGGGACACACAAACTACTGCAAATAAATACTGGAGGCTGGCACAAGAGGGATCAGAAGATTACCGGCCCCATCCGATGATACCGCCCGGACAGGGCCAAACAGGCAGGATATAACCCCACCAATTTTCACAAAGCACAGCCCCCAAAGTCAGTAGATGTAGGTGTCCATTGTTGAAGAATACTGCGGAAATGTTCAGACTCCCAGCCCAGTTTACTTACAGTCTTGTTGTGTGCGTCTTTGTGACCGTAGCGTACGTGTAGGTATGTATTGGCAGGACCAAATCGGAAAGATAGGTAGGAGCAAGCCCATGTAATGCTTTGTAGGTTAGCAGTAAAACCTTGAAATCAGCTCGTTTTAACAGGAAGCCAGTGTAGGGAGGCTAGTACTGGAGTAATATGATCACATTTTTGGTTCTAGCTTGGGATTCTAAAGAGTCAGAGTCAAAAAAAATTAACTGAAGTTTGTTTAGTGCTTTATCCGGGGTAGCCGGAAAGTGTGGCATTGCGGCAGTCCAGCCCAGAAGTAACAAAAAGTTACGGATTCATTTTTCTGCATCATTTTGGACAGAAAGTTTTTGATTTTTGTAATGTTACGTAGATAGAAAGCTGTCCTTGAAACAGTCTTGATATGTTCTTCAAAACAGAGAGATCAGGTCCAGAGTAACACCGAGGTCCTTCGTAGTCGGTTTGAGACGACTGTACAACCATCCAGATTAATTGTCAGATTCAACAGAAGATCTCTTGTTTCTTGGGGACCTAGAACAAGTATCTTTGTTTTGTCCGGAAGCTTAAAGTAGAAAGTTTGCAGCCATCCACTTATATGTCTGAAACACAGGCTTCTAGCGAGGGCAGTTTTTGTATTTCACCATGTTTCATTGAAATTACAGCTGTGTGTCGCCCGCATAGCAGTGAAATTTAACATTATGTTTAAAAATTTACTATCCTAGAGGTAAAATATATAGTAAAACAATAGTGGTCCTAAAACGGAAAAATGTACAATTGATTTGTCAGAGGACAAACCATTCACAGAGACAAAACTGATATCTTTCCGAAAGATAAGATTCAAACCAGGCCAGAACTTGTCCATGTAGACCAATTTGGGTTTCCAATCTCTCCAAAAGAATGTGTGGTCGGCGGTATCAAAAGCAGCACTAAGATTCAGGATAACGAGGACAGATGCAGAGCCTCGGTCTGACATCATTAAAAAATAATTTACCAGCTTCACAAGTGCAGTCTCAGTGCTATGATGGGGTCTTTAAACCAGACTGGAAGCGTTTCGTATACACGTTTGTCTTCAGGAAGGCAAGGAGGTTGCCGCGTTAAACAGCTTTTTCAGTAAAATCTTGAGAGGAAATGGAAGAGTCGTATATAAAAATGGCGCTCTTTTATAATTTCAAGTCAAGATTCGTATTTTTTTTCAAGAGGCTTTATTACTGCCACTTTTAGTGAGCTTGTACATCCGGTCGATAGAGAGCCATTTATGTTCACAATATAGATATTAAGTCAGGAAGTACAGGAAGCAGCTCTTTCTAGTAGTTTAGTTGAACAGGTCCAATATGCAGCTTAAGGGTCAGAGGCCATGATTATTTTCATCATTGTGTCAAGAGATATAGTACTAAAACACTTTAGTATCTCCCTGATCCTAGGTCTGAGGGCCTGTGGCTTTTCGGTAATTTCTAGCTTTGGGCCTTAGGGCATTATGGCCTATGGCTTTGGGCCTTGGGCCTTTGGAGGTTCCCAGGCCCTGGGGGGGAAAAAGACCGGTGTGATCCCCAGCGTGGCTCGAACTCCGATCGTCCGATCATAAGCCACATCCGCAACCCCCATGGCCAACTGGGCTTGGACAAAGAAAGAGGCAACGAGGTGAGCTTTATGTTCAAATTTCCCTTCAGTCCAATCGGTCTGTTAATGACCCACACCTGGGGCTCATTACCTCCTGCTTAGGGCTAGGGTCAGGGTTAGGGTTGAGCCGGTGTGCAGACAATAAGCTAGGGTTAGGGCTAGGGTCAGGGTCAGGGTTAGGGCTAGGGTCAGGGTTAGGATAAGGGTTAGGGTTGAGCCGGTGTGTGGACAATAAGCTAGGGTTAGGGCTAAGGTCAGGGTTAGAGTTAGGATCAGGGTTGAGACAACAAACGCACTGAAAAACAACATGGTGGATAATTAAGATGTTTACAATTTACAAAAATGTTCAAGGTTCCTGTCTGTGTAAGTGGGCACGCCTGAGCTCACGGAAGGACTACGAATTCATTAGATAGTCATCAAACACATGTACAGTTGAGACAGAAATATCATTGACATGACATTACATTGGAACCACGGTCTTCCATTCGCCACATGACTGTGTTAGCCTGCTGAGCTTAAAGATCAAATCCGCATTAGGGGAAACAGAGTCACTGTTCGCCCTCCCGTTGTTATTGTTTTGGTGTTGTTGATGAAATGGAGGCGAGGAGCGTCCAGCAGCGTAGTAAAATAAATGATATTACATATTCTTCTATTCTATTGCAGGTGTGATGATGTCAGAGGAAGCTGTGTTGGATGTTTACAGTATCTTCTTTGTTGTTGTAATATCCCAAATGGACGGGGCAGTTTCACCATGAAGGATTACAGCTTTAAACCTGACAACAGCTATTCTACTGAGCCTAAACTAATAACAGCTTTGGATGATATCCTGTGATGGTCTGAGGTTGGAGCCCGGGTCTCCTGCTTACCATGAGACTGTGTTAGCCCTCTGAGCTTAAAACCTCTTTTGGATAGGGGGCAGCATTTTCACGTCCGGATGAAAAGCATGCCCAAAGTAAACTGCCTGCTACTAAGGCCCAGAAGCTAGGATATGCATATAATTGGTAGATTCGGATAGAAAACACTCTGAAGTCTCTAAAACTGTTAAAATAATGTCTGTGAGTATAACAGAACTTATTAGGCAGGCAAAACCCTGAGGACAAACCATCCAGGGAAAAACGTTTTTGAGTTCACTGTGTTTTCTATTGGTATTTCTTTGGGAAACTAGATTTATGAAGCACCTGGTTGCAGTTCCTATGGCTTCCACTAGATGTCAACAGTCTTTAGAAATTGGTTGATGTTTTTCCTTTGAGAAATGAATAAGTACGGCTATTCAGTATGAGTGTCAAGCCAAGTGGACTCTTTTGTTTGGTGCGCATGACCTGTAGCTCGCTCCACTTTGATTTGATCCGTTATTGAACACAGTATATTTCATCTTAAATTTGATCGATTATTTACGTTTTAGGATACCTAAAGTTGGATTAGGAAAGTTGTTTGAAATGTTTGGACCAAGTTTACAGGTAACTTATTAGATCATTTGTAGTCATGTTGGGTGAGTTGGAACCGGTGTTTTTCTGCACTCCATATAAAGGAGTTTAATGAACAAAAGGACCATTTGTGATGTTTCTGGGACATATTGGAGTGCCAACAGAAGAAGATCTTCAAAGGTAAGGCATGAATTATATCATTATTTCTGACTTTCGTGTTGCACCTGCTTGGTTGAAATATGATTTTCATGTGTTTGTATGATGGGGCGCTGTCCTCAGATAATCGCATGGTTTGCTTTCGCCGTAAAGCCTTTTTGAAATCTGACACAGTGGCTGGATTAACAAGAAGTTAAGCTTTATTTTGGTGTATTGCACTTGTGATTTTATGAAAGTTAAATATTTCTAATAATTTAATTTGAATTTCGCGCACTGCAATTTCACCGGATGTTGTCGAAACGCTAGCGGAACGTCGAGCCGTAACAGGTTTTTAAACCTAGACATGATCTTGGGCAGCCAACACAAGTCTTCAGGTCTCAGGTAAGGTGTCTCATCACAGGAGCGTGCTACGTCAAAACCAACTCTGTTACACTTCACTTTCTAATGAAATCAATAAAGCCGGTTAGAGAGGTGACGATATGTAACCTGACGACCTTGTCTTACCTCTGCCCTGAATTATCCTATGGGAGTCCTGGAATTACCAGGAATAACATGGACCAATTATAGACTATTGTGTGAGTTGATTTGATGAACTAAATCATTTTCTGTGCTAGGATTGTGATTTGGCCAGCAGAGGAATCTGTAATGCCATATTTTAACTGTAGTTCAGTGAGAAAATGACCAGATTCAGTTGTGGGTGACAAACTTGATATATACATTTCTGATGTCTGGTGAAATCAAAAACTCAAGTATGCCTTGAAACTAAATGTTTGTAACATGTATTAATATATTCTAAACAATGTCTAAAACGTTGGAACTACATACTGCACCTTTGACCCCCATCAGAGCCTGTATTCACAATGCGTCTCAGAGTATGGCTCCCGAGTGGCGCAGCGGTCTAAGGCACTGCATCTCGGTGCTAGAGGTGTCACTACAGACCCTGGTTTGATTCCAGGCTGTATCACAACCGGCCATGATTGGAAATTCCATTAGGGCAGCGCATAATTGGCCCAGCGTTGTCCGGGTTAGGGTTTGGCCGGTGTAGGCCGTCATTGTAAATAAGAATTTGTTCATAACTGGCATGCCTCGTTAAATAAAGGTTCAATTAAAAAAATCAGTAGCCAACTGATATTGGATTGGTTTACCTTGTTTGATCATAATGAATAAGATTATGTGGACAGATCCTAGATCAGCACTCCTGCTCAGATGCTTTCTCCATAGACTCTAGCTGTAGTTCCACAGTGGTAGGGACTGGACAGCACCACCTGCTGGTGTTCAAGTAAATACTTTTTCCAAGGGGATTAACTGGTTAAGATCTGAATATGATTCAAAGCCTCTAGTTTGTGTTCTGTATTCTAGTTTCACTGAGATGAAATTCTGATTCAAGCTATTTTTAATTTGGGTTTCTCTTTTTTTTATTGTGTCAAAAATAAGGGATGTAGGTAGATGTAGTCATGATTTCATCTGTGATATCTGGGCTGCTTTCCCTCGTCATTTCCCTGGTTCTGTTGTTTCTGATATAACTTTTGAAACTCGTCACCATTTAAACATGTGTTGGTAAAAAATAAAATATTCAAACATAACTAATATAGGCCCACTTAATATGGGTCAAATAGCCGGACTTCCTGACCTAAACAGCTAGCTAACAGCAGTCGTGACATACTCAAACATAAACATTTAATTTCACTTTAGACAGAAAAAGGGCAATGCAACATTGACAAAGTCTAAAAATAGGCCTAGACTACCGTAGGGTGATGAACTAGGCCTAGACTATCCTAGGGGTCTACCAGCATGGGGTGAAGGGGGTGAATTTGAGCAATGACAGTCTCATAAACAAGTCCTTTTTAAGTACACCCCCTGATTAATGATTGACGGGTTTCCTTTTAACACACACTAGAGAAATCAATAGGTCGAGAGAATAGTCATTTTAAACGGATGTAATCAATTGAGGACTGACAGTAAAAGGGGACAGAATGTCTGGACATTGACTTACAGTTGGAATCCGGCCGGCGGCGCCCCTTTGTAGCTTAGTCTCAGTTAAGTTTGTGAACCTTTCGGGGGGGCTCTTTTGAGTGGTCTAAGTGCGATTGGAGCGTTCATTGCACAGAAATGTAAGCAAACCGCTCTGAGTTGGTAAAAATGAGCTGAAAGGGATGGAGTAGCTAGGCTACTGTCCACAAGGACCAAACATTTGGCCTGTAGTGGTAATGGTTAGAAGGATAGCCTACAGCTTTTGTCAACTTAATATCAAAAGTTTTTTTTTGTTTTGTTTTAGATAAACCCCACCATAACTAAACATTTTCCTAACCTTAATTTAATGACAAAAGCTGTTGGTGCTTTCAAGACAACTGGGAAAAATACGAGCTCAAATCATGACTTCTGTGTCTTCAGGTCGGAACGTTGGAGCTCTAGCAAGAAGCCCGAAGTGGATGACCGTTCAAAATGATTTTTCCCAGTTGGAGCTCGTTTTTTTTCTCGAGTTCCCAGTTGTCATGAATGCACTGAAGTCAGAAGTCTGAGATTTATTTGTTCCCAGTTGTTTTGAACACGGCATGTACCCCATCTAGTCAAAACCGCCTGTAGCCCATTAAACCAAATGTGTAGCATACGAAGCTAATGTCGTCGCTTCCCCCCAGCTCTGTTGGTGCTTTCAAGACACCTGGGAACCCAGATTAAAACACAATCAAATCATGATCTTCAGGTTAGAAAGTCAGAGCTCTATAAAAATGGCAGAGTTTTCGACTTGGAATTCCTTCATCTTCTTTGGTATCATGGCATCATCACATTTAGTTTGTGCATGCCACCACCTACTGTGCGGTAGTGTACGGTCAATCACATTACATTTTGTGAAACACCAACTAACATCTATATACCACTATTACACACCACCATCTATACACCACTATTACACACCACCACCTAACATATGTATACCACTATTACACACCACCACCTAACATCTATATACCACTATTACACACCACCATCTATATACCACACCACCATCTATATACCACTATTACATACCACCATCTATATACCACTATTACACACCACCATCTATATACCACTATTACACACCACCATCTATATACCACTATTACACACCACCATCTATATACCACTATTACATACCACCATCTATATACCACTATTACACACCACCAACTATATACCACTATTACGCACCACCACCTAACATCTATATACCACTATTACACACCACCATCTATATACCACTATTACACACCACCATCTATATACCACTATTACACACCACCATCTATATACCACACCACCATCTATATACCACTATTACATACCACCATCTATATACCACTATTACACACCACCATCTATATACCACTATTACACACCACCATCTATATACCACTATTACACACCACCACCTAACATCTATATACCACTATTACACACCACCATCTATATACCACTATTACATACCACCATCTATATACCACTATTACACACCACCACCACATCTATATACCACTATTACACACCACCATCTATATACCACTATTACACACCACCATCTATATACCACTATTACACACCACCATCTATATACCACTATTACACACCACCATCTATATACCACTATTACACACCACCATCTATATACCACTATTACACACCACCATCTATATACCACTATTACACACCACCATCTATATACCACTATTACACACCACCATCTATATACCACTATTACACACCACCATCTACATATACCACTATTACACACCACCATCTATATACCACTATTACATACCACCATCTATATACCACTATTACACACCACCATCTATATACCACTATTACACACCACCATCTACATATACCACTATTACACACCACCATCTATATACCACTATTACACACCACCATCTATATACCACTATTACACACCACCACTCTATATACCACTATTACACACCACCATCTATATACCACTATTACACACCACCATCTATATACCACTATTACACACCACCACCTAACATCTATATACCACTATTACACACCACCATCTATATACCACTATTACACACCACCATCTATATACCACTATTACACACCACCATCTATATACCACTATTACACACCACCATCTATATACCACTATTACACACCACCAACTACACCTATATACCACTATTACACACCACCATCTATA
The DNA here is from genome assembly GCF_905237065.1 of Salmo salar. NCBI lineage: Eukaryota > Metazoa > Chordata > Actinopteri > Salmoniformes > Salmonidae > Salmo > Salmo salar. The sequence continues at coordinate 110,187,979 of NC_059452.1, forward strand.
TACCACTATTACACACCACCATCTATATACCACTATTACACACCACCATCTATATACCACTATTACACACCACCACCTAACATCTATATACCACTATTACACACCACCATCTATATACCACTATTACACACCACCATCTATATACCACTATTACACACCACCATCTATATACCACTATTACACACCACCATCTATATACCACTATTACACACCACCAACTAACTCTATATACCACTATTACACACCACCATCTATATACCACTATTACACACCAACATCTATATACCACTATTACACACCACCATCTATATACCACTATTACACACCACCATCTATATACCACTATTACACACCACCACTAACATCTATATACCACTATTACACACCACCATCTATATACCACTATTACACACCACCATCTATATACCACTATTACACACCACCATCTATATACCACTATTACACACCACCATCTATATACCACTATTACACACCACCACTAACATCTATATACCACTATTACACACCACCATCTATATACCACTATTACACCACCATCTATATACCACTATTACACACCACCATCTATATACCACTATTACACACCACCATCTATATCCAACTATTACACACCACCATCTATATACCACTATTACACACCACCATAACCTATATACCACTATTACACACCACCATCTATATACCACTATTACACACCACCATCTATATACCACTATTACACACCACCATCTATATACCACTATTACACACCACCACAACTCTATATACCACTATTACACACCACCATCTATATACCACTATTACACACCACCATCTATATACCACTATTACACACCACCATCTATATACCACTATTACACACCACCACCTATATACCACTATTACACACCACCATCTATATACCACTATTACACACCACCAACTATATACCACTATTACACACCACCATCTATATACCACTATTACACACCACCATCTATATACCACTATTACATACCACCATCTATATACCACTATTACACACCACCATCTATATACCACTATTACACACCACCATCTATATACCACTATTACACACCACCACTAACATCTATATACCACTATTACACACCACCATCTATATACCACTATTACACACCACCATCTATATACCACTATTACACACCACCATCTATATACCACTATTACACACCACCATCTATATACCACTATTACACACCACCATCTATATACCACTATTACACACCACCATCTATATACCACTATTACACACCACCACCACCTATATACCACTATTACACACCACCACAACATCTATATACCACTATTACACACCACCATCTATATACCACTATTACACACCACCATCTATATACCACTATTACACACCACCAACACATCTATATACCACTATTACACACCACCATCTATATACCACTATTACACACCACCATCTATATACCACTATTACACACCACCATCTATATACCACTATTACATACCACCATCTATATACCACTATTACACACCACCATCTATATACCACTATTACACACCACCATCTATATACCACTATTACACACCACCACCTATATACCACTATTACACACCACCATCTATATACCACTATTACACACCACCAACTAACATCTATATACCACTATTACACACCACCATCTATATACCACTATTACACACCACCATCTATATACCACTATTACACACCACCATCTATATACCACTATTACACACCACCACTAACATCTATATACCACTATTACACACCACCATCTATATACCACTATTACACACCACCATCTATATACCACTATTACACACCACCATCTATATACCACTATTACACACCACCATCTATATACCACTATTACACACCACCACCTCTATATACCACTATTACACACCACCATCTATATACCACTATTACACACCACCACTACTCTATATACCACTATTACACACCACCATCTATATACCACTATTACACACCACCATCTATATACCACTATTACACACCACCATCTATATACCACTATTACACACCACCATCTATATACCACTATTACACACCACCAACTACCCTATATACCACTATTACACACCACCATCTATATACCACTATTACATACCACCATCTATATACCACTATTACACACCACCAACTCTATATACCACTATTACACACCACCACCTATATACCACTATTACACACCACCATCTATATACCACTATTACACACCACCATCTATATACCACTATTACATACCACCATCTATATACCACTATTACACACCACCATCTATATACCACTATTACACACCACCATCTATATACCACTATTACACACCACCATCTATATACCACTATTACACACCACCATCTATATACCACTATTACACACCACCATCTATATACCACTATTACACACCACCACCCTCTATATACCACTATTACACACCACCATCTATATACCACTATTACACACCACCATCTATATACCACTATTACACACCACCATCTATATACCACTATTACACACCACCACTCTATATACCACTATTACACACCACCATCTATATACCACTATTACACACCACCATCTATATACCACTATTACACACCACCATCTATATACCACTATTACACACCACCATCTATATACCACTATTACACACCACCATCTATATACCACTATTACACACCACCATCTATATACCACTATTACACACCACCATCTATATACCACTATTACACACCACCACCTATATACCACTATTACATACCACCATCTATATACCACTATTACACACCACCATCTATATACCACTATTACACACCACCATCTATATACCACTATTACACACCACCATCTATATACCACTATTACACACCACCACCTAACATCTATATACCACTATTACACACCACCATCTATATACCACTAATACACACCACCATCTATATACCACTATTACACACCACCATCTATATACCACTATTACACACCACCATCTATATACCACTATTACACACCACCATCCTATATACCACTATTACACACCACCATCTATATACCACTATTACACACCACCATCTATATACCACTATTACACACCACCAACTAACATCTATATACAACTATTACACACCACCATCTATATACCACTATTACACACCACCATCTATATACCACTATTACACACCACCATCTATATACCACTATTACACACCACCATCTATATACCACTATTACACACCACCCTCTATATACCACTATTACACACCACCATCTATATACCACTATTACACACCACCACCTATATACCACTATTACACACCACCATCTATATACCACTATTACACCCACCACCATCTATATACCACTATTACACACCACCATCTATATACCACTATTACACACCACCATCTATATACCACTATTACACACCACCATCTATATACCACTATTACACACCACCATCTATATACCACTATTACACACCACCACAACATCTATATACCACTATTACACACCACCATCTATATACCACTATTACACACCACCATCTATATACCACTATTACACACCACCATCTATATACCACTATTACACACCACCATCTATATACCACTATTACACACCACCATCTATATACCACTATTACACACCACCATCTATATACCACTATTACACACCACCATCTATATACCACTATTACACACCACCATCTATATACCACTATTACACACCACCATCTATATACCACTATTACACACCACCATCTATATACCACTATTACACACCACCATCTATATACCACTATTACACACCACCATCTATATACCACTATTACACACCACCATCTATATACCACTATTACACACCACCATCTATATACCACTATTACACACCACCATCTATATACCACTATTACACACCACCATCTATATACCACTATTACACACCACCATCTATATACCACTATTACACACCACCATCTATATACCACTATTACATACCACCATCTATATACCACTATTACACACCACCATCTATATACCACTATTACACACCACCATCTATATACCACTATTACACACCACCATCTATATACCACTATTACATACCACCATCTAACATCTATATACCACTATTACACACCACCATCTATATACCACTATTACACACCACCAACTAACATCTATATACCACTATTACACACCACCATCTATATACCACTATTACACACCACCACCTATATACCACTATTACACACCATCTATATACCACTATTACACACCACCATCTATATACCACTATTACACACCACCATCTATATACCACTATTACACACCACCATCTATATACCACTATTACACACCACCATCTATATACCACTATTACACACCACCATCTATATACCACTATTACACACCACTATCTATATACCACTATTACATACCACCATCTATATACCACTATTACACACCACCAACTAACATCTATATACCACTATTACACACCACCATCTATATACCACTATTACATACATCATCTATATACCACTATTACACACCACCATCTATATACCACTATTACACACCACCACCTATATACCACTATTATATACCACCATCTATATACCACTATTACACACCACCATCTATATACCACTATTACACACCACCAACTATATTTTTACCACACATATTTTGTTATATTCTACTACGTTCCTTTCATATTTCCATAAACATAAAAGTGTTTCCTGTCAAATGGTACCAAGAATATATATATATATATATATATATATAGAATATGCTTATCCTTGCTTCAGGGCCTGAGCTACAGGCAGTTAGATTTGGGTTTGTCATTTCAGGGCCTGAGCTACATGCAGTTAGATTTGGGTTTGTCATTTCAGGGCCTGAGCTACAGGCAGTTAGATTTGGGTTTGTCATTTTAGGCGAAAATTGCAAACCAAAGGGCTGATCCTTAAGAGGTTTCATGTCCCAGTTTAGGTCACCTAGCGGGACAAATTCAGACTTAGTGTAAGGGACCAGGAGAGATCTTAGTGCAGGTAGGGTACTGGCCAGTGCTGATGGTGGACGATAACACCTAGTAACAGTCAACAAAAGATCTATTTGAAAGTTTAAAACCAGCAAATCAAATTGTTTGGGGACAGACTTGGTGGAGACAACCGAGCACTGAAGGTGATCCTTGGTAAAGATTTTCACTCCATCACCTTTGGAAGATCTGTCTTTCTGAAAAAGGTTATACCCAGAAAGGTTAACATCAGTATTCAAAACACTCTTCCTTAACCACGTCTCAGTAATGACCAACACACCTGGATTGGAGCTGTGAACCCACACTTTCAATTGATCCATTTTAGGTAATAAGCTTCTAGTGTTAACGTGTAGAAAACCCAGGCTTTTACGAGAGCAGAAATCAGTGAAGCAGATATCAGAGCACAAGTCAGAATTGGGGCTAGCAACATGCACATTTCCAGATATCATCAGCAGTAATACAAAAAGGGCACGGCAGAGGACAGGGAGAGTCTTGCAGTGTTGATTTATAACATTTTAATGTGCATTCAATGGCAACAAGATCATATGGTAACAGCAATTTCATCAGGTAACATGAATACAAAGCCAGCAAGAGGTGGTTAGAATAGGATGGGAGGCCAAGAGTCTGTTTAACCAATAGAGAGTCAGAGTGTGGGAACAAACATAGTCTGTCCCATGGTTGGGTAAACAAGCAAGTTCATAGTCAACAAAGCATCCAGGAATCATGAGGCAAATAACATAAAGCACAAGAGAAATGGTAACGACTTTGGCAGTTCAGAGACACTCGCCACAACAGTGTGGGTGTGTTGGAGGAGAGAGAAAGCTCTGGAGAGAGGGGGGAGTGTGTTGGAGGAGAGAGAAAGCTCTGGAGAGAGGGGAGAGTGTGTTGGAGGAGAGAGAAAGCTCTGGAGAGAGGGGGGAGTGTGGCGGAGGAGAGAGAAAGCTCTGGAGATAGGGGGGAGTATGGCGGAGGAGAGAGGGGAGAGTGTGGTGGAGGAGAGAGGGGGGAGTGTGGTGGAGGAGAGAGAAAGCTCAGGAGATAGGGGGGAGTATGGCGGAGGAGAGAGGGGAGAGTGTGGTGGAGGAGAGAGGGGGGAGTGTGGTGGAGGAGAGCGGAAGCTCTGGAGAGAGGGGAGAGTGTGGTGGAGGAGAGCGGAAGCTCAGGAGAGAGCGGAAGCTCAGGAGAGAGGGGGGATTGTGGCGGAAGAGAGAGAAAGCTATGGAGAGAGGGGGGAGTATGGTGGAGGAGAGCGGAAGCTCTGGAGAGAGGGGAGAGTGTGGTGGAGGAGAGAGGGGGGAGTATGGCGGGGTACCTGCACCAGACTGGGGGAGACAGGCCAGGGCAGATGGTGAACAGATCGCCAGGTGGAATCCAAGTAGCAGTGCAGCAGGTATCACACCCACTTGGGAGAAACTTTTTTCGGGAGGTAGATTCCTTGTAGAAAATCCCAGCTAGCTAGCTAACGTAGCTAGCAAGTCTCTGTCCACCGTTTTTCCCACGTGGAATGAATCATGAATCGAGCCACATACAAGGTCATCCTGGAAGAAAACTTGCTTCCTTCTGCTCTGACAATGTTTCCCAACTCCGAGGATTGGTTTTTCCAGCAGGACAATGCTCCATACTACACAGCCAGGTCAATCAAGGTGTGGATGGAGGACCACCAGATCAAGACCCTGTCATGGCCAGCCCAATCTCCAGACCTGAACCCCATTGTAGCTGAGGACCACCAGATCAAGACCATGTCATGGCCGGCCCAATCTCCAGACCTGAACCCCATTGAAAACCTCTGGAATGTGATCAAGAGGAAGATGAATGGTCACAAGCCATCAAACAAAGCCGAGCTGCTTGAATTTCTGCGCCAGGAGTGGCATAAAGTCACCCAACATCAATGTGAAAGACTGGTGGAGAGCATTTATTTTTGTTTTTTTTCACCTTTATTTAACCAGGCAGGCCAGTTGAGAACAAGTTCTCAACGACCTGGCCAAGATAAAGCAAAGCAGTGCGACAAAAACAACACAGAGTTTGTAACGGCTGTCGTAGGGAATGGATGACCAAAATGCAAGCGGGATGTGGATACTCATCTTTAATGATAAAGAATAACGCAAACATGGAAAACAATAAACAAGAACGACTCACGACAGGCTAACAGGCTATACATACAAAATAATAGCAGTGCTAGCGCAACAACCCACAAACCCAAGTGACAAACATACTCCTAAATATATGACTCCCAATCAGGAACAACGATAACCAGCTGTCCCTGATCGGGAGCCACACAGACCAACATAGAAACATACAACACCCAGAACAGACATACACAGACATCTTCTGCCACGTCCTGACCAAAATACTACACAACTACACCCTCTGCTGGTCAGGACGTGACAGAGTTACACATGGGATAAACAAACGTACAGTCAATAACACAATAGAAAAGGTATTTGTACAGTGTGTGCAAATGCAGTAAGATAAGGGAGGTAAGGCAATAAATAGGCCATAGAGGCAAACTAATTACAAGTTAGCATTAATACTGGAGTGATAGATGTGCAAGTAGAGATACTGGGGTGCAAAAGAGCAAAAATAAATAAATAACAGTATGGGATGAGGTAGTTGGTTGGGCTATTTACAGATGGGCTATGTACAGGTGCAGTGATCAGTAAGCTGCTCTGACAGCTGGTGCTTAAAAATAATCCCTACCATTGTGACAATGAGTTGTCATAAAGCTGCATCAAATGTAGATTATCCTAGGGGCATTGGTAGACACAATGTAAGTCATTTAATTGATGTACCCTTAATTGCACCGAATACATCTGTTTATCCTACAGCTATTGTAAGCAGTAATCATAAGGCAGTAATCATAAGGCTATGAACCAGAGTTACACTGTTAGCACTGAGGCAGTGTTCAAATGTTTTCACACATGTTATCCAGATACTGACTGTTAGCACTTGGTGGTCTATAGCAGCTTCCCACCAGAATGGGCTTTAGGTGAGGACAGATGAACCTGTAGCCATATTACTTCAACAGTATTTAACATGAGATCCTCTCTAATCTTTACAGGAATGTGGTTCTGAATATAAACAGCAACACCTCCACCGTTGGCATTTCTGTCTTTTCTGTAAATGTTATAAGCTTGTGTTTCTACCACTGTATCATCAAAGGTATTATCTAAGTGAGTTTCAGAGATAGTCAGAATATGAATGTCATCTGTTACTAGCATGTTACTGATTTCATGAACCTTGTTTCTTAACTATTTTTTAGCACTTTTCTGGGATGCTTGCTTGTTTTCATTGCTTTACTGGGAAGCTTAGCAGAAGTAGACATGCTCATGTTATTTATGTTAGTGCAGGGTGAGCTACACACAGTGGACTTCCTACTGGGCACACCGTCTCAGTGCTAACAGTATAACTCTGGTTCATAGGCTCATGATTACTGCAGACAATAGTTGTAGGATCAGCAGAGACATTCAGGGCAGTTAGAGGGACATAAATTAGGTTGCTTACATTGTGTTTACCAACGCCCCTGGTTTAATGTGCATTTCCTAAAGCATCATGACAGCTCAGCGTCACAGTGGTAGGGATTAACTGAGCTGGGCTTGGGGTCATTGATAAGTCATTGTCTCAACGCAGCCTTATAGTGCTGTGAAAGGATCCAGGAACCCAAATGATTTGGGTGGATCCCATCCTCCTTATAAAACCTGTTTTGTTTCCAAAAGATGTCGAAATTGTCAAGAAAAGTTACACCCATTGAGCCGCCATAATCACGTAGCCAGTGGTGAAGAGAAAGAATTCTGCTGAAGCGCACAATGCCACGATTCAGAGAGGGCACAGGGCCAGATATGATGGGTCTTTTACATAGTGTCTTAGGAAGCCACTTCAATTCTACTGTATAATCCTCGGCAAGCAAACAATTACTGCATTGGAACTCTGAGGGATCCAGTTTGTCCTGAAACAGATCGTAGTAGATACAGCTCCTACAGCACTGGAACACAGTGGTCTGGTTTGTCCTGAAACAGATCGTAGTAGATACAGCTCCTACAGCACTGGAACACAGTGGTCTGGTTTGTCCTGAAACAGATCGTAGAAGATACAGCACTGGAACACAGTGGTCTGGTTTATCCTGAAACAGATCGTAGTAGATACAGCTCCTACAGCACTGGAACACAGTGGTCTGGTTTGTCCTGAAACAGTGGGTGATAGCTTCAGCTCCTACAGCTCTGGAACTCTTCATTTACCTCTCCAGACAAAGAGGGCTCCATTGCAAAACTCATCTGGGACTAACTTTGTTAGCTTGGTGGCTAGCAGCTTAGCTAGCAGCTTAGCTAAGGTTAACGGCTCTGTCAAGCAGGCTCCAACCTGTCTGTTAAGCGGGAAATAGATGTCCTAGTTGATGAAAGCTAACCGCGTCGTGGAATTCATGCAAGCTCTAACCTTAACCCTAACCCTAACCCTAACCCTAACCCTAGTTGATGAAAGCTAACCGCGTTGTGGAATTCATGCGAGCTCTAACCCTAACCCTAACCCTAACCCTAACCCTAGTTGATGAAAGCTAACCGCGTTGTGGAATTCATGCGAGCTCTAACCCTAACCCTAACCCTAACCCTAACCCTAACCCTAGTTGATGAAAGCTAACCGCGTCGTGGAATTCATGCGAGCTCTAACCCTAACCCTAACCCTAACCCTAACCCTAGTTGATAAAAGCTAACCGCGTCGTGGAATTCATGCGAGAACAAGCTCAGTATTTATATCTACAGAAGATTGGTTGTTTTTTTGTAAAAAAACAAAAAACCGAGTGTTTCCAGCATACAGTGTTCAGCATACAGTGTTCAGCATACAGTGTTCAGCATACAGGGTCAATATACTTATGAGTCTGTTATTAGTCTGTTGTTAGTCTGTTATTAGTCTGTTGTTAGTCTGTTGTTAGTCTGTTAGTCTGTTATTAGTCTGTTATTAGTCTGTTATTAGTCTGTTATGAGTCTGTTATTAGTCTGTTATTAGTCTGTTATTAGTCTGTTATGAGTCTGTTATGAGTCTGTTATTAGCATGTTATTAGTCTGTTATTAGTCTGTTGTTAGTCTGTTGTTAGTCTGTTAGTCTGTTGTTAGTCTGTTATTAGTCTGTTGTTAGTCTGTTAGTCTGTTATTAGTCTGTTATTAGTCTGTTAGTCTGTTATTAGTCTGTTATTAGTCTGTTATTAGTCTGTTATGAGTCTGTTATTAGTCTGTTATTAGTCTGTTATTAGTCTGTTATTAGTTTATTATTAGTCTGCTATTAGTCTGTTAGTCTGTTATTAGTCTGTAATTAGTCTGTTGTTAGTCTGTTGTTAGTCTGTTATTAGTCTGTTATGAGTCTGTTATGAGTCTGTTATTAGTCTGTTGTTAGTCTGTTGTTAGTCTGTTATGAGTCTGTTATGAGTCTGTTATTAGTCTGTTATGAGTCTGTTATGAGTCTGTTATTAGTCTGTTATTAGTCTGTTAGTCTGTTATTAGTCTGTTATTAGTCTGTTATGAGTCTGTTATGCGTCTGTTGTTAGTCTGTTATTAGTCTGTTATTAGTCTGTTATTAGTCTGTTATTAGTTTGTTATTAGTTTGTTATGAGTTTGTTATGAGTCTGTTATGAGTCTGTTATGAGTCTGTTATTAGTCTGTTATGAGTCTGTTATTAGTCTGTTATTAGTCTGTTAGTCTGTTATTAGTCTGTTATTAGTCTGTTGTTAGTCTGTTATTAGTCTGTTATTAGTCTGTTATTAGTCTGTTATTAGTCTGTTATTAGTCTGTTAGTCTGTTGTTAGTCTGTTATTAGTCTGTTATTAGTCTGTTGTTAGTCTGTTATTAGTCTGTTTTGAGTCTGTTGTTAGTCTGTTGTTAGTCTGTTATTAGTCTGTTGTTAGTCTGTTGTTAGTCTGTTTTGAGTCTGTTATTAGTCTGTTATGAGTCTGTTATGAGTCTGTTATTAGTCTGTTATTAGTCTGTTATTAGTTTGTTATGAGTCTGTTGTTAGTCTGTTGTTAGTCTGTTGTTAGTCTGTTATGAGTCTGTTGTTAGTCTGTTATTAGTCTGTTATTAGTCTGTTGTTAGTCTGTTATTAGTTTGTTATTAGTTTGTTATTAGTCTGTTATTAGCCTGTTATTAGCCTGTTATTAGTCTGTTATGAGTGAAATGGAGCACAATGTGTGTGTGTATTCTATTTGCAGCCTTTTTATCTCCATGGAGCCAAACATTCTTTTGGATAAACTCCCCCTGTCCCTCTCCTCTCCCTGTCCTCGCTCGTACCCTCACTCTCTCCCTCCCTCCCTCCCTCTCCCTCCCTCCCTCTCCCTCACTCCCTCCCTCCCTCTCCCTCACTCTCTCTTTCTCCCTCTCTATCCCCTTACTCTCTCCCTCCCTCTCCCTCACTCTCCCTCACTCTCTCTTTCTCCCTCTCTATCCCCTTACTCTCTCCCTCCCTCTCCCTCACTCTCCCTCACTCTCTCTTTCTCCCTCTCTATCCCCTCACTCTCTCCCTCCCTCTCTATCCCCTCACTCTCTCCCTCCCTCTCTATCCCCTCACTCTCTCCCTCCCTCTCCCTCACTCTCTCCCTCCCTCCCTCTCCCTCACTCTCTCCCTCCCTCTCTATCCCCTCACTCTCTCCCTCCCTCTCTATCCCCTCCCTCCCTCCCTCCCTCCCTCCCTCCCTCCCTCACTCACTCACTCTCCCTTTCTCCCTCTCTATCCCCTTACTCTCTCCCTCCCTCTCCCTCACTCTCCCTTTCTCCCTCTCTATCCCCTTACTCTCTCCCTCCCTCTCCCTCACTCTCCCTTTCTCCCTCTCTATCCCCTTACTCTCTCCCTCCCTCCCTCTCCCTCACTCTCTCTTTCTCCCCTCTATCCCCTTACTCTCTCCCTCCCTCTCTATCCCCTCACTCTCTCCCTCCCTCTCTATCCCCTCACTCTCTCCCTCCCTCTCTATCCCCTCACTCTCTCCCTCCCTCTCTATCCCCTCACTCTCTCCCTCCCTCTCTATCCCCTTACTCTCTCCCTCCCTCCCTCCCTCCCTCTCCCTCACTCTCCCTTTCTCACTCTCTATCCCCTTACTCTCTCCCTCCCTCTCCCTCACTCTCCCTTTCTCCCTCTCTATCCCCTTACTCCCTCCCTCTCCCTCTCCCCTCCCTCCCTCCCTCCCTCCCTCCCTCCCTCCCTCCCTCCCTCCCTCCCTCCCTATCCCCTTTCTCCCTCTGTCAGTCATTGAGTCATGATGGCGGAGCGGACGGTGCCTCATGCATATCCCATGAGTACTCAGTGCGAACTGAACTCTCCCAGACGGATCTACGACCAGAACTTTGGAGAGGGTAAGAACCTCTCCCTCTCTCTGTCGCTCTCTGTCTGTCTCTCTGTCTGTCTCTCTGTCTGTCTGTCTGTCTGTCTGTCTGTCTGTCTGTCTGTCTGTCTGTCTGTCTGTCTGTCTGTCTGTCTGTCTGTCTCTCTGTCGCTCTCTGTCTGTCTCTCTGTCTGTCTCTCTGTCTGTCTGTCTGTCTGTCTGTCTGTCTGTCTGTCTGTCTGTCTGTCTGTCTGTCTGTCTGTCTGTCTGTCTGTCTGTCTCTCTGTCTGTCTCTCTGTCTGTCTCTCTGTCGCTCTCTGTCTGTCTGTCTGTCTGTCTGTCTGTCTGTCTGTCTGTCTGTCTTTTTCACTCTGTGTGTTTTTAAATCAGAGGTGTATTTAGTTTGTGATCTAGCGAGAGTTCCGCTATAAAACTATCACTGGATCGCTGGCTGTAGCTAACATGCTATATCTCAGTACAAGTAATGAGTGGAGTGTGTGTGTGTGTGTGTGTGTGTGTGTGTGCATCACTAGTCACTATAAATCCAAATCAAACAGAGATGAATGTCCAATCTTGTTTTCCCCTGAACTAGGGAACCCCGCCCCTCAGAAGGACTGTGTGTATAAATAGAACTTCCAGCTCAACAGGGTTCCATAATAACCTATGGCAGCCTGGAACAGACGAACAGGGCTGTAAAGCCTGCCTAGAGACTGGGTATGGAAAAACATGTCTGATTAGAGGAGAGGCAGAAAAAGGATAGGGGGTGAGTTTCTCCTAAGCCTTGTAGCTAGTGGTATGTTTTCAGACCCACACACCATCCTAGAACAACTGCACTGGGTTTTAAAGTAACTACTGTAAAACTCTCTCCCCCCAGCCCTGGGAGAACTATCAAACTACTGTAAAACTCTCTCCCCCCAGCCCTGGGAGAACTATCAAACTACTGTAAAACTCTCCCCCCCAGCCCTGAGAGAACTATCAAACTACTGTAAAACTCTCCCCCAGCCCTGAGAGAACTATCAAACTACTGTAAAACTCTCTCCCCCAGCCCTGGGAGAACTATCAAACTACTGTAAAACTCTCCCCCCAGCCCTGGGAGAACTATCAAACTACTGTAAAACTCTCCCCCAGCCCTGGGAGAACTATTTAACTACTGTAAAACTCTCCCCCCAGCCCTGAGAGAACTATCAAACTACTGTAAAACTCTCCCCCAGCCCTGAGAGAACTATCAGACTACTGTAAAACTCTCCCCAGCCCTAAGAGAACTATCAAACTACTGTAAAACTCTCTCCCCCAGCCCTGCGAGAACTATCAAACTACTGTAAAACTCTCCCCCAGCCCTGAGAGAACTATCAAACTACTGTAAAACTCTCCCCAGCCCTGAGAGAACTATCAAACTACTGTAAAACTCTCCCCCCAGCCCTGAGAGAACTATCAAACTACTGTAAAACTCTCTTCCCCAGCCCTGCGAGAACTATCAAACTACTGTAAAACTCTCCCCAGCCCTGAGAGAACTATCAAACTACTGTAAAACTCTCCCCCAGCCCTGAGAGAACTATCAAACTACTGTAAAACTCTCCCCCAGCCCTGAGAGAACTATCAAACTATTGTAAAACTCTCCCCCAGCCCTGAGAGAACTATCAAACTACTGTAAAACTCTCCCCCCAGCCCTGAGAGAACTATCAAACTACTGTACAACTCTCCCCCAGCCCTGAGAGAACTATCAAACTACTGTAAAACTCTCCCCCAGCCCTGAGAGAACTATCAAACTACTGTAAAACTCTCCCCCAGCCCTGAGAGAACTATCAAACTACTGTAAAACTCTCCCCCAGCCCTGAGAGAACTATCAAACTACTGTACAACTCTCCCCCCAGCCCTGGGAGAACTATCAAACTACTGTAAAACTCTCCCCAGCCCTGAGAGAACTATCAAACTACTGTAAAACTCTCCCCCAGCCCTGAGAGAACTATCAAACTACTGTAAAACTCTCCCCCAGCCCTGAGAGAACTATCAAACTACTGTAAACCTCTTCCCCTACTACCCCCCCCTGAGAGAACTATTCAAATACAGTAAACCTTGACTCCTCCCCAGCTACATGATTATGCTATCTGACTCCTCCCCCAGCTATATGATTCTATTATCTGACTCCTCCCCCAGCTATATGGTTCTATCCTGACTCCTCCCCCAGCTATATGGTTCTATCCTGACTCCTCCCCCAGCTATATGGTTCTATCCTGACTCCTCCCCCAGCTATATGGTTCTATCCTGACTCCTTCCCCAGCTGTATGATTCTATTATCTGACTCCTCCACCAGCTGTATGATTCTATTATCTGACTCTTCCACCAGCTATATGATTCTATTATCTGACTCCTCCACCAGCTATATGATTCTATTATCTGACTCCTCCACCAGGTATATGATTCTATTATCTGACTCTTCCCCCAGCTATATGATTCTATTATCTGACTCCTCCACCAGCTATATGATTCTATTATCTGACTCCTCCACCAGCTATATGATTCTATTATCTGACTCCTCCCCCAGCTATATGATTCTATTATCTGACTCCTCCACCAGCTATATGATTCTATTATCTGACTCCTACTCCAGCTATATGATTCTATTATCTGACTCCTCCACCAGCTATATGATTCTATTATCTGACTCCTCCCCGAGCTATATGATTCTATTATTTGACTCCTCCCCCAGCTATATGATTCTATTATTTGACTCCTCCCCCAGCTATATGGTTCTATCCTGACTCCTCCCCCAGCTATATGATTCTATTATCTGACTCCTCCCCCAGCTATATGATTCTATTATCTGATTCCTCCACCAGGTATATGATTCTATTATCTGATTACTACCCAGAAATATGATTCTATAATCTGAGTCATCCCACAGCTATATGATTCTATTATTTGACTCCTCCCCCAGCTATATGGTTCTATCCTGACTCCTCCCCCAGCTATATGATTCTATTATCTGACTCCTCCCCCAGCTATATGATTCTATTATCTGATTCCTCCACCAGGTATATGATTCTATTATCTGATTACTACCCAGAAATATGATTCTATAATCTGAGTCATCCCACAGCTATATGATTCTATTATTTGACTCCTACTCCAGCTATATGATTCTATTATCTGATTCCTCCACCAGGTATATGATTCTATTATCTGATTACTACCCAGAAATATGATTCTATAATCTGAGTCATCCCCCAGCTATGTGATTTTATTCTCTGATTTATCCCCCGGCTATATGATTCTATTATCTGATTCCTCCCCCAGCTCTTACCCCCCAGGACCTCCTCACCCCCACCCTGTACCATGGTTACTATGTCCGTCCACGAATCACCAAGCAGCTAGGGCGGGGCTTCTCTGATATAGAGGCGGAGCCAGGGAAGTGGACCGTCCGATTGGACGTGTGTCAGTTCACTCCTGATGAAGTCACCGTCCGCACCGTCGACAACCTACTGGAGGTAAAGACTTCTAACCCCTGACCTCTGACGAAACGGGTGATGGACGTCAACAAATTAATACCGTATGAAACATACAGTATCATACTGAATGGAGAGTCTCTGAGACCAGGTTGCTCTGAGACCAGGTTGCTCTGAGACCAGGTTGCTCTGAGACCAGGTTGCTCTGGTTTACTTTCTGAGTGGTTGTCCCAGTGTTGGCCACTCTGGTCAACTTATTGCCCCCAGCCCCGTGAAAGGGTTGCATCAGAGCGAGACTTCAAAATGTCTCCTCGAATGGCAATGCCCATAAAAATACCTCTGTCATGCTCTATTGCCCTGACCCCTGACCTGTTACCTCAAACCCCTAATCAAACCTTCTGGAGTTAAAGACCTGTCTCTCTCTCTCTCTCTCTCTCCCTCTTCCTTGGTTCGGTGTGTGTGTGTGTGTGTGTGTGTGTGTGTGTGTGTGTGTGTGTGTGTGTGTGTGTGTGTGTGTGTGTGTGTGTGTGTGTGTGTGTGTGTGTGTGTGTGTGTGTGTGTGTGTCAGGTCAGTGGTAACCACTCCCAGAGACAGGATGTCCACGGATTCATCAGTCGGTCGTTTACGAGGACCTACATACTTCCTGTGGGTGTCGACCCTCTACTGCTCTTCGTCGACCTATCACACGACGGCATCCTCTCTGTCTCCGCTCCCAGGACAACCCCCGACCCGCCCTCCACACACACGCATACCATACACACACACACTGACAAGACAGCCTAGTGACGACACACACACACCGACAAGACAGCCTAGTGACGACACACACACACCGACAAGACAGCCTAGTGACGACACACACACACCGACAAGACAGCCTAGTGACGACACACACACACCGACAAGACAGCCTAGTGACGACACACACACACCGACAAGACAGCCTAGTGACGACACACACACACCGACAAGACAGCCTAGTGACGACACACACACACCGACAAGACAGCCTAGTGACGACACACACACACCGACAAGACAGCTTAGTGACGACACACAGACACAATCAAAAACCACCTGGTGTCCTCTGTCAGGAATCAACCCAAAAACCCCCGGAATGAGATCTATAGAATGCAGACTGTGGGGGATAGCAGACTGTGGGGGATAGCAGACTGTGGGGGGATAGTAGACTGTGGGGGGATAGTAGACTGTGGGGGATAGCAGACTGTGGGAGATAGCAGACTGTGGGGGATAGCAGACTGTGGGGGATAGCAGACTGTGGGGGATAGCAGACTGTGGGGGGATAGTAGACTGTGGGGGGATAGTAGACTGTGGGGGATAGCAGACTGTGGGAGATAGCAGACTGTGGGGGATAGCAGACTGTGGGGGATAGTAGACTGTGGGGGATAGTAGACTGTGGGGGATAGCAGACTGTGGGGATAGTAGACTGTGGGGGATAGTAGACTGTGGGGGGATAGTAGACTGTGGGGGATAGTAGACTGTGGGGGGATAGTAGACTGTGGGGGGATAGCAGACTGTGGGGGATAGTAGACTGTGGGGGATAGTAGACTGTGGGGGGATAGTAGACTGTGGGGGGATAGCAGACTGTGGGGGGATAGCAGACTGTGGGGGATAGTAGACTGTGGGGGATAGCAGACTGTGGGGGATAGTAGACTGTGGGGGATAGCAGACTGTGGGGGATAGTAGACTGTGGGGGATAGCAGACTGTGGGGGATAGTAGACTGTGGGGGATAGCAGACTGTGGGGGATAGTAGACTGTGGGGGATAGCAGACTGTGGGGGATAGCAGATGTGACTACAATCCCATTGATGTGTTCTATCTGGCCCACAATGTGGTCACTACAATCCCATTTGGATATATTTGTCTGTTTCCGCTGCATAATATTTAGAAGTTGTCCTTTTCGGGATGATAATTTTTTTTTGTGCTGAATGCTAGCTCCCGTTACGATATGTTGTTAGCATAGCTAGCATAGAGAAATCGGTGGTGGTAGTCAAAGTCGATTTTAACTGTAGTGCATTTGATTGGTGACGAACATGTACTGTATTGGGGATGGCATCTTTACAAGCATTATACTCCAATATCTACCACAATGTAGTGTGAAATACATATATTAACTATAGCCTAAATGTAGTTTGATTCTGATGGCCGGTAATGAGGCGATTATGGATCTTTCCCCAACCGTTTCCATGGTTTCTGTGGAACTGCTACATAATCTATTAAAATCGGACATTTCTAAAGATTTATATTGTTGCTAAGTGATGCTCTAGTTTACAATAAAATATACCTATTGTTTCTGTAATAAACAATAGTGTTGTTTCTGTAATAAACAATAGTGTTGTTTCTGTAATAAACAATAGTGTTGTTTCTGTAATAAACAATAGTGTTGTTTCTGTAATAAACAATAGTGTTGTTTCTGTAATAAACAATAGTGTTGTTTCTGTAATAAACAATAGTGTTGTTTCTTAATCTAGAATATAGTGTAATGATCTCCATAGATCATAAATAAATGAATAAATGAGGTTTGAGTTCTGGGCGTGTGACGTTTTTGTTCGTTTTGGACTTGGTGAGGGTTTTTTCGGCTGTTCACAATTCCTAAAGGCAATTCGAAGTTAAGAGCCAAAGTCTATGCCCCTTCGTCTGTGATTGGTCAACAGTAGGGATTCTTCAGTAAAGTCTACGCCCCTTCGTCTGTGATTGGTCAACAGTAGGGATTCTTCAGTAAAGTCTACGCCCCTTCGTCTGTGATTGGTCAACAGTAGGGATTCTTCAGTAAAGTCTACGCCCCTTCGTCTGTGATTGGTCAACAGTAGGGCTTCTTCAGTAAAGTCTTCGCCCCTTCGTCTGTGATTGGTCAACAGTACGAATTCTTCAGTAAAGTCTTCGCCCCTTCGTCTGTGATTGGTCAACAGTAGGGCTTCTTCAGTAAAGTCTTCGCCCCTTCGTCTGTGATTGGTCAACAGTAGGAATTCTTCAGTAAAGTCTTCGCCCCTCCGTCTGTGATTGGTCAACAGTAGGAATTCTTCAGTAAAGTCTTCGCCCCTTCGTCTGTGATTGGTCAACAGTAGGAATTCTTCAGTAAAGTCTACGCCCCTTCGTCTGTGATTGGTCAACAGTAGGGATTCTTCAGTAAAGTCTACGCCCCTTCGTCTGTGATTGGTCAACAGTAGGGCTTCTTCAGTAAAGTCTTCGCCCCTTCGTCTGTGATTGGTCAACAGTAGGAATTCTTCAGTAAAGTCTACGCCCCAACAGTAGCGAGTCTTCGTTGTCATTACTTGTTTTCATGCACATTTTTTTCTTTGAGAAACACCAAAATAACTTAGTAAAATTACCTTTGGCAAAAGCATCAAAATGAATGACAGATTTTTTGAGGTTATTTTAAATACACACAGCCTCGCTGCAGAGAGCCAGACTACAGAAATCACAGATATCCCCTTTTGTATTTTGAAAATATAAATTACAGCTAAAATACCTTATTACTAAATCCAGTACCAGTCAATAGTTTGGACACACCTACTCATTCAGGGTTTATCTTTAGTTTTTACTATTTTCTACATTGTAGAATAATAGTGAAGACATCAAAACTATGAAATAACACACATGGAATCATGTAGTAACCAAAAAAGTGTATATTTCACATTTGAGATTCTTCCAATAGCCACCCTTTGCCTTGACAGCTTTACACACTCTTGGCATTCTCGCAACCAGCTTCATGAGGTAGTCACCTGGAATGCATTTCAATTAACAGGTGTGCCTTGTTAAACGTTAATTTGTGGAATTTCTTTCCTTCTTAATGCCAATCAGTTGTGTTGTGACAAGGTAGAGGTGGTATACAGAAGATATTTGGTATAAGTCCATATTATGGGCAAGAACAGCTCAAATAAGCAAAGAGAAATGACAGTCCATCATTACTTTAAGACATGAAGTTCAGTCAATACGTAAAATTTCAAGATCTTTGAAAGTTTCTTCAAGTACAGTTTCAAAAACCATGAAGCGCTATGATGAAACTTGCTCTCATGAGGACCACCACAGGAAAGGAAGACCCAGAGTTCCCTCTGCTGCAGAGGATGGGTTCATTAGAGTTACCAGCCTCATGAGGACCACTACAGGAAAGGAAGACCCAGAGTTACCTCTGCTGCAGAGGATACGTTCATTAGAGTTACCAGCCTCATGAGGACAGGAAAGGAAAGGAAGACCCAGAGTTCCCTCTGCTGCAGAGGATAAGTTCATTAGAGTTACCAGCCTCATGAGGACAGGAAAGGAAAGGAAGACCCAGAGTTACCTCTGCTGCAGAGGATAAGTTCATTAGAGTTACCAGCCTCATGAGGACCACCACAGGAAAGGAAGACCCAGAGTTACCTCTGCTGCAGAGGATAAGTTCATTAGAGTTACCAGACTCAGAAATTGCATCCCAAATAAATGCTTCACAGAGTTCAAGTAACAGACACATCAACATCAACTGTTCAGAGGAGACTGCATGAATCAGGCCTTCATGGTCGAATTGCTGCAAAGAAAACACTACTAAAGGACACCAATAAGAAGAAGAGACTTGCTTGTGCCAAGAAACATGAGCAATGGACATTAGACCGGTGGAAATTTGTCCTTTGGTCTGATGAGTCAAAAATGGCATATTATTGGTTCCAACCGCTGTGTCTTTGTGAGACGTGGTGTGGGTGAACGGATGATCTCCGCATGTGTGGTTCCCACCGTGAAGCATGGAGGAGGAGGTGTGATGGTGCTCTGCTGGTGACACTGTCTGTGATTTATTTAGAATGCAAGGCAGGCTTAACCAGCATGGCTACCAGAGCATTCTGCAGCGATACGCCATCCCATCTGGTTTGGGCTTAATGGGATTAACATTTGTTATTCAACAGGACAATGACCCAACACACCTCCAGGCTGTATAATGGCTATTTGAGACAAGAAGGAGAATGATGGAGTGCTGCATCAGATGACCTGGCCTCCACAATCGCCCGACCTCAACCCAATTGAGATGGTTTGGGATGAGTTGGACCGCAGAGTGAAGGAAAAGCAGCCAACAAGTGCTCAGTATATGTGGGAACTCCTTCAAGACTGTTGTAGATAATATTAGAATCCGCCAGTATAAAGTCTTTATTCATGTATATATTATTAAATAGGGCGTGACTGGGGGGGCTAGTCTAGTTTATTATTTCTATGTGGGGTTCTAGGTTTGTTTTTCTATGTTGGTGATTGTGTATGATTCCCAATTAGAGGCAGCTGGTAATCGTTGTCTCTAATTGGGGATCATACTTAAGTAGCTTGTTTTTCCACTTGTGGGTGATGGGATATTGTTTATGTGTAGTTGCAGTGTCATCACGGGTTCGTTTATCCTTCATTGTTTTGTAGTTTTTTTTCTAAGTTTCACTTTCTAATAAATTATGTGGAACGCTACTCACGCCGCGCCTTGGTCCGATCATTCCAACGAACGTGTCTGTCGTTATGTAGAGAGGACCAAGGCGCAGCGGGTTGCAAATACCCTCTGCCACGTCCTGACCAAACTGACCAAACTACAATAACTGGTCAGGACGTGACAAGTATATATGAAATAATATCTACATGAATAAAGACATTATGTATGTAATAATATCTACATTAATAAAGACAGTATGTATATAATATCTACATTGAAAAAGGCAGTGTGTATATACTAATATCTACATTAATAAAGACTATGTATATAATAAAATCTACATTAATATAGACAGAATGTATGTAATAATATCTACAGTTGAAGTCGGAAGTTTACATACACCTTAGCCAAGTACATTTAAAATGTGAAATGTCAGAATAATAGTAGGGAGAATGATTTATTTCAGCTTTTATTTCTTTCATCACATTCCCAGTGGGTCAGAAGTTTACATACACTCAGTTAGTATTTGGCAGCATTGCCTTTAAACTGTTTAACTTGGGTCAAATATTTCGTGTAGCCTTCCACAAGCTTCCCACAGTAAGTTGGGTAAATTTTTGGTTGCAAACCGTAGTCTGGATTTTTTATGGCGGTTTTGGAGCAGTGGCTTCTTCCTTGCTGTGCGGCCTTTCAGGTTATGTCGATATAGGACTCGTTTTACTGTGGATATAGATACTTTTAATATGCATATTCTCGTTTCTGGGCAAGAGTAGTAACCAGTTTAAATCGGGTACGTTTTTTTTTTTTCTTCATCCGGCCGTGAAAATACTGCCCCCTATCCATATCAGGTTAATGAGGAAAATACCTGGCTACAGAGGGGAGCCTCTGTTGACAGACATGGAGTATAGAGAACATATGATGGTGCCATATTAGCCACCACTGCTTTATTAACCTTGCTTATCAATGATGCACCTGATCTAGATCATTGTGGGGGAGGTGATAATACAATTTAAAAAACAAGGTTTTTGGTCACCTTATCTACAGGCAACAGTAGATGATATCCTGTCGAAGTGCGAAATATGAACATACGTAAAGGCATAACCACGCCCACAGGTCACATACCGGTGCCAGAAGGACACATTGTGATGGACTACGTAGACACGATAAAACCTATACGAGGTAAAAGGTACATGTTAGTCATCATAGACAGGTTTAGCAGATGGATAGAAGCAATACCGTCGGCTGATCAGGGATCAAGTACAGTGGTAAAATTCATATCAAAAGAAGTAATACCCAGGTTTGGTATTACGTCCGAAATCAGTTCAGACAAATGGCCGTGAAAATACTGCCCCCTAGAGCCCAGACAGGCTAATCTTCTAACAGATTTGGTTATCAATGAAAAATGATCAATCTTTTGTTAGAGAGGATTGTGTTAATTTTATTTTAGAACGTTGTCTTCTTACTTTTATTTTTGCAACTGAAGGTTTGTTATTGATTACATATTCATTGTATTATTCTCTCTATATTCTACATAACTAAGATAACCTCAGGCAAGGCTATGCACTCCATGCTCATTGCTTCTTCATAGTACATTGGTTTATTATAAGTGTTTTATTTTTGTTTTTTGAATGGATCTTTTACTCTTATCTGTGTTCTTGATTGGCGATGTTTGGTCCTAGTTGGCCTTATTCGCACTCATTTTATTCCCTCGTATATTTGTATGTATGTTGACGTCGTTTTGCCTCCATCCTCTTGCTACTACTTCGGTGTTAGTTTGTGGGACTAACTAGTCCCAGAGGAGGGATTTGTGTTGGAGCTAATGTAATATAAATAGGTGCAGTTGCTATGCTGAAGAAGCAAGGACATGAGTACATTGAGGAAGAGAATGCATGTATTATTTTTGTATGACATAAATGGGTCCCGCCACCATTATAATCTAACCGGAAGCAGAAATGGGCGTTATTGAGCGTGAACAAGCAAAGAACTCAGACTAAAAGATAATGGTGCATCATGTTGTTGTATATAACTGACAGTAATACACAGTGGAACCATCATCATGTTGTATATAACTGACAGTAATACACAGTGGAACCATCATCATGTTGTATATAACTGACAGTAATACACAGTGGAACCATCATCATGTTGTTGTATATAACTGACAGTAATACACAGTGGAACCATCATCATGCTGTTGTATATAACTGACAGTAATACACAGTGGAACCATCATCATGTTGTATATAACTGACAGTAATACACAGTGGAACCATCATCATGTTGTTGTATATAACTGACAGTAATACACAGTGGAACCATCATCATGTTGTATATAACTGACAGTAATACACAGTGGAACCATCATCATGTTGTATATATCTGACAGTAATACACAGTGGAACCATCATCATGTCGTTGTTTATAACTGACAGTAATACACAGTGGAACCATCATCATGTTGTTGTTTATAACTGACAGTAATACACAGTGGAACCATCATCATGTTGTTGTATATAACTGACAGTAATACACAGTGGAACCATCATCATGTCGTTGTATTTAACTGACAGTAATACACAGTGGAACCATCATCATGTCGTTGTATATAACTGACAGTAATACACAGTGGAACCATCATCATGTTGTTGTATATAACTGACAGTAATACACAGTGGAACCATCATCATGTTGTTGTATATAACTGACAGTAATACACAGTGGAACCATCATCATGTTGTTGTATATACCTGACAGTAATACACAGTGGAACCATCATCATGTTGTTGTATATACCTGACAGTAATACACAGTGGAACCATCATCATGTTGTTGTATATAACTGACAGTAATACACAGTGGAACCATCATCATGTTGTTGTATATAACTGACAGTAATACACAGTGGAACCATCATCATGTTGTTGTATATAACTAACAGTAATACACAGTGGAACCATCATCATGTTGTATATAACTGACAGTAATACACAGTGGAACCATCATCATGCTGTTGTATATAACTGACAGTAATACACAGTGGAACCATCATCATGTTGTATATAACTGACAGTAATACACAGTGGAACCATCATCATATTGTATATAACTGACAGTAATACACAGTGGAACCATCATCATGTTGTATATAACTGACAGTAATACACAGTGGAACCATCATCATGTTGTATATATCTGACAGTAATACACAGTGGAACCATCATCATGTCGTTGTTTATAACTGACAGTAATACACAGTGGAACCATCATCATGTCGTTGTTTATAACTGACAGTAATACACAGTGGAACCATCATCATGTTGTATATATCTGACAGTAATACACAGTGGAACCATCATCATGTCGTTGTTTATAACTGACAGTAATACACAGTGGAACCATCATCATGTCGTTGTTTATAACTGACAGTAATACACAGTGGAACCATCATCATGTTGTTGTATATAACTGACAGTAATACACAGTGGAACCATCATCATGTTGTTGTATATAACTGACAGTAATACACAGTGGAACCATCATCATGTTGTTGTATATAACTGACAGTAATACACAGTGGAACCATCATCATGTTGTTGTATATAACTGACAGTAATACACAGTGGAACCATCATCATGTTGTTGTATATAACTGACAGTAATACACAGTGGAACCATCATCATGTTGTATATAACTGACAGTAATACACAGTGGAACCATCATCATGTTGTTGTATATAACTGACAGTAATACACAGT